>NC_092151.1:62693058-62953058 GCF_045791955.1 Oncorhynchus clarkii lewisi | reverse complement strand
CTCTCTGGCTCGCTCGCTCTCTCTCTCTCTGGCTCGCTCGCTCTCTCTCTCTCTGGCTCGCTCGCTCTCTCTCTCTCTGGCTCGCTCGCTCTCTCTCTCTGGCTCGCTCGCTCTCTCTCTCTGGCTCGCTCGCTCTCTCTCTCTCTGGCTCGCTCGCTCTCTCTCTCTCTGGCTCGCTCTCTCTCTCTCTCTCTCTGGCTCGCTCGCTCTGTCTCGCTCGCTCTGTCTCGCTCGCTCTGTCTCGCTCGCTCTCTCTCTCTCTGGCTCGCTCGCTCTCTCTCTCTGGCTCGCTCGCTCTCTCTCTCTGTCTCGCTCGCTCTGTCTGTCTCGCTCTCTCTCTCTCTGGCTCGCTCACTCTCTCTCGCTCTATCACGCTCGCTCTGTCTCGCTCGCTCTGTCTCGCTCGCTCTGTCTCGCTCGCTCTGTCTCGCTCGCTCTGTCTCGCTCGCTCTGTCTCGCTCGCTCTCTGTCTCGCTCGCTCTCTGTCTCGCTCGCTCTCTGTCTCGCTCGCTCTCTGTCTCGCTCGTTCTTTCTCGCTGTCTCGCTCGCTCTGTCTCGCGCGCTCTCTCTCTCTCTCTCCCTGTCTCGCTCTCTGTCTCTGTTTCTCTCGCTCTCTCTCTGTCTCGCTCATTCTCTTTCTCTGTCTCGCTCGTTCTCTCTCTCTGTCTCACTTGCTCTGTCTCGCTCGCTCTCTCTCTGTCTCGCTCGCTCTCTCTGTCTGTCTCGCTCGCTCGCTCTCTCTGTCTCGCTCGCTCGCTCTCTCTGTCTCGCTCGCTCTCTCTGTCTCGCTCGCTCGTTCTCTCTGTCTCGCTCGCTCGTTCTCTGGCTCCCTCGCTCACTCTCTCTCTCTCTGTCGTTCGCTCACTCTCTCTCTCTCTGTCGCTCGCTCTCTGTCGCTCGCTCTCTGTCGCTCGCTCTCTGTCGCTCGCTCTCTGTCGCTCGCTCTCTGTCGCTCGCTCTCTGTCGCTCGCTCTCTCTCTCTGTTGCTCGCTCTTTCTCTCTCTGTCTCGCTCGCTCTCTCTCTCTCTGTCTCGCTCGCTCTCTCTGTCTCGCTCGCTCTCTCTGTCTCGCTCGCTCTCTCTCTCTCTGTCGCTCGCTCACTCTCTCTCTCTCTGTCGCTCGCTCACTCTCTCTCTCTCTCTATCGCTCGCTCACTCTCTCTCTCTCTCTGTCGCTCGCTCTCTCTCTGTCGCTCCCGCTCTCACTGTCGCTCGCTCTCTCTCTCTGTCTGTCTCGCTCGCTCTCTCTCTGTCTGTCTGTCTCGCTCGCTCTCTCTCTGTCTGTCTGTCTCGCTCGCTCTCTGTCTGTCTGTCTCGCTCGCTCTCTCTCTGTCTGTCTCGCTCGCTCTCTCTCTGTCTGTCTCGCTCGCTCTCTCTCTGTCTGTCTCGCTCGCTCTCTCTCTGTCTGTCTCACTCGCTCTCTCTCTGTCTGTCTCGCTCGCTCGCTCTCTGTCTGTCTCGCTCGCTCGCTCTCTGTCTGTCTCGCTCGCTCGCTCTCTGTCTGTCTCGCTCGCTCGCTCTCTGTCTGTCTCGCTCGCTCTCTCTCTCTCTGGCTCGCTCGCTCTCTCTCTCTCTGTCTCGCTCTCTCTCTCTGTTTCTCTCGCTCGCTCGCTCGTTCTCTCTCTCTGTCTCTCTCTCTGTCTCGCTCGTTCTCTCTCGCTGTCTCGCTCGCTCTGTCTCGCGCTCTCTCTCTCTCTCTCTGTCTCGCTCTCTGTCTCTGTTTCTCTCGCTCTCTCTCTGTCTCGCTCATTCTCTTTCTCTGTCTCGCTCGTTCTCTCTCTCTGTCTCACTTGCTCTGTCTCGCTCGCTCTCTCTCTGTCTCGCTCGCTCTCTCTGTCTGTCTCGCTCGCTCGCTCTCTCTGTCTCGCTCGCTCGCTCTCTCTGTCTCGCTCGCTCGTTCTCTCTGTCTCGCTCGCTCGCTCTCTCTCTGTCTGTCTCGCTCGCGCTCTCTCTGTCTGTCTGTCTCGCTCGCTCTCTCTCTGTCTGTCTCGCTCGCTCTCTCTCTGTCTGTCTCGCTCGCTCTCTCTCTGTCTGGCTCGCTCGCTCTCTCTCTGTCTGTCTCGCTCGCTCTCTCTCTGTCTGTCTCGCTCGCTCTCTCTCTGTCTGGCTCGCTCGCTCTCTCTCTGTCTGGCTCGCTCGCTCTCTCTCTGTCTGGCTCGCTCTCTCTCTCTCTCTGTCTGGCTCGCTCGCTCTCTCTCTCTCTGGCTCGCTCGCTCTCTCTCTCTCTGTCTCGCTCGTTCTCTCTCTCTGTCTCGCTCGTTCTCTCTCTGTCTCGCTCTCTCTCTCTCTCTGTCTCGCTCGATCTCTCTCTCTCTGTCTCGCTCGCTCTGTCTCGCGCTCTCTCTCTCTCTCTCTCTCTCTGTCTCGCTCTCTGTCTCACTTGCTCTGTCTCGCTCGCTCTCTCTCTGTCTCGCTCGCTCTCTCTTTCTGTCTCGCTCGCTCTCTCTTTCTGTCTCGCTCGCTCGCTCTCTCTGTCTCGCTCGCTCGCTCTCTCTGTCTCGCTCGCTCGCTCTCTCTGTCTCGCTCGCTCGCTCTCTCTGTCTCGCTCGCTCGCTCTCTCTGTCTCGCTCGCTCGCTCTCTCTGTCTCGCTCGCTCTCTCTGGCTCGCTCGCTCGCTCTCTCTGTCTCGCTCGCTCGCTCTCTCTGTCTCGCTCGCTCGCTCTCTCTGTCTCGCTCGCTCGCTCTCTCTGTCTCGCTCGCTCGCTCTCTCTGTCTGTCTCGCTCGCTCGCTCTCTCTGTCTGTCTCGCTCGCTCGCTCTCTCTCTCTCTCTCGCTCGCTCGCTCTCTCTGTCTGTCTCGCTCGCTCGCTCTCTCTGTCTGGCTCGCTCGCTCGCTCTCTCTGTCTCGCTCGCTCGCTCTCTCTGTCTCGCTCGCTCGCTCTCTCTGTCTCGCTCGCTCGTTCTCTCTGTCTCGCTCGCTCGTTCTCTGGCTCCCTCGCTCACTCTCTCTCTCTGTCGTTCGCTCACTCTCTCTCTCTCTGTCGCTCGCTCTCTGTCGCTCGCTCTCTTTCTCTGTTGCTCGCTCTTTCTCTCTCTGTCTCGCTCGGTCTCTCTCTCTCTGTCTCGCTCGCTCTCTCTGTCTCGCTCGCTCTCTCTGTCTCGCTCGCTCTCTCTCACTCGCTCGCTCGCTCTCTCTCTCTCTCTGGCTCGCTCGCTCTTTCTCTCTCTGGCTCGCTCGCTCTCTCTCTCTCTGTCTCGCTCTCTCTCTCTCTCTCTCTCTCTCTCTGTCTCGCTCTCTCGCTCGCTCGCTCTCTCTGTCTCGCTCGCTCTCTCTCTCTGTCTCGCCCGCTCGCTCTCTCTGTCTCGCTCGCTCGCTCTCTCTGGCTCGCTCGCTCGCTCTCTCTGGCTCGCTCGCTCTGGCTCGCTCTCTCGCTCTCTCTGGCTCGCTCGCTCGCTCTCTCTGTCTCTCTCTGGCTCGCTCTCTCTCTCTCTGTCTCGCTCGCTCTCTCTCTCTCTCTGTCTCGCTCTCTCTCTCTCTCTGTCTCGCTCGCTCTCTGTCTCGCTCGCCCTCTCTCTCTCTGGCTCGCTCGCTCTCTCTCTCTCTGGCTCGCTCGCTCTCTCTCTCTCTGGCTCGCTCGCTCTCTCTCTCTCTGGCTCGCTCTCTCTCTCTCTCTCTCTGGCTCGCTCGCCCTCTCTCTCTCTGGCTCGCTCGCCTCTCTCTCTCTCTGGCTCGCTCGCTCTCTCTCTCTCTCTGGCTCGCTCGCTCTCTCTCTCTCTCTGGCTCTCTCTCTCTCTCTGGCTCGCTCGCTCTCTCTCTCTCTGGCTCGCTCGCTCTCTCTCTCTCTCTGGCTCGCTCGTTCTCTCTCTCTGTCTCGCTCGTTCTCTCTCTCTGTCTCGCTCTCTCTCTCTCTCTCTCTCTGTCTCGCTCGATCTCTCTCTCTCTGTCTCGCTCGCTCTCTCTCTCTGTCTCGCTCGCTCTGTCTCGCGCTCTCTCTCTCTCTCTCTGTCTCGCTCTCTGTCTCTGTTTCTCTCGCTCTCTCTCTGTCTCGCTCATTCTCTTTCTCTGTCTCGCTCGTTCTCTCTCTCTGTCTCACTTGCTCTGTCTCGCTCGCTCTCTCTGTCTCGCTCGCTCTCTCTTTCTGTCTCGCTCGCTCGCTCTCTCTGTCTCGCTCGCTCGCTCTCTCTGTCTCGCTCGCTCGCTCTCTCTGTCTCGCTCGCTCTCTCTGGCTCGCTCGCTCGCTCTCTCTGTCTCGCTCGCTCGCTCTCTCTGTCTCGCTCGCTCGCTCTCTCTGTCTCGCTCGCTCGCTCTCTCTGTCTCGCTCGCTCGCTCTCTCTGTCTCGCTCGCTCGCTCTCTCTGTCTGTCTCGCTCGCTCGCTCTCTCTGTCTGTCTCGCTCGCTCGCTCTCTCTGTCTGTCTCGCTCGCTCGCTCTCTCTGTCTGTCTCGCTCGCTCGCTCTCTCTGTCTGGCTCGCTCGCTCGCTCTCTCTGTCTCGCTCGCTCGCTCTCTCTGTCTCGCTCGCTCGCTCTCTCTGTCTCGCTCGCTCGTTCTCTCTGTCTCGCTCGCTCGTTCTCTGGCTCCCTCGCTCACTCTCTCTCTCTGTCGTTCGCTCACTCTCTCTCTCTCTGTCGCTCGCTCTCTGTCGCTCGCTCTCTTTCTCTGTTGCTCGCTCTTTCTCTCTCTGTCTCGCTCGGTCTCTCTCTCTCTGTCTCGCTCGCTCTCTCTGTCTCGCTCGCTCTCTCTGTCTCGCTCGCTCTCTCTGTCTCGCTCGCTCTCTCTCACTCGCTCGCTCGCTCTCTCTCTCTCTCTCTGGCTCGCTCGCTCTTTCTCTCTCTGGCTCGCTCGCTCTCTCTCTCTCTGTCTCGCTCTCTCTCTCTCTCTCTCTCTCTGTCTCGCTCTCTCGCTCGCTCGCTCTCTCTGTCTCGCTCGCTCTCTCTCTCTGTCTCGCCCGCTCGCTCTCTCTGTCTCGCTCGCTCGCTCTCTCTGGCTCGCTCGCTCGCTCTCTCTGGCTCGCTCGCTCTGGCTCGCTCGCTCGCTCTCTCTGGCTCGCTCGCTCGCTCTCTCTGTCTCTCTCTGGCTCGCTCTCTCTCTCTCTGTCTCGCTCGCTCTCTCTCTCTCTCTGTCTCGCTCTCTCTCTCTCTCTGTCTCGCTCGCTCTCTGTCTCGCTCGCCCTCTCTCTCTCTGGCTCGCTCGCTCTCTCTCTCTCTCTGGCTCGCTCTCTCTCTCTCTCTCTGGCTCGCTCGCTCTCTCTCTCTCTGGCTCGCTCTCTCTCTCTCTCTCTCTGGCTCGCTCTCTCTCTCTCTCTCTCTGGCTCGCTCGCCCCTCTCTCTCTGGCTCGCTCGCCCTCTCTCTCTCTGGCTCGCTCGCTCTCTCTCTCTGGCTCGCTCGCTCTCTCTCTCTCTCTGGCTCGCTCGCTCTCTCTCTCTCTGGCTCGCTCGCTCTCTCTCTCTCTGGCTCGCTCGCTCTCTCTCTCTCTGGCTCGCTCGCTCTCTCTCTCTGTCTCGCTCGGTCTCTCTCTCTGTCTCGCTCTCTCTCTCTCTCTCTCTCTGTCTCGCTCGATCTCTCTCTCTCTGTCTCGCTCGTTCTCTCTCTCTGTCTCGCTCGCTCTGTCTCGCGCTCTCTCTCTCTCTCTCTCTCTCTCTGTCTCGCTCTCTGTCTCTGTTTCTCTCGCTCTCTCTCTGTCTCGCTCATTCTCTTTCTCTGTCTCGCTCGTTCTCTCTCTCTGTCTCACTTGCTCTGTCTCGCTCGCTCTCTCTGTCTCGCTCGCTCTCTCTTTCTGTCTCGCTCGCTCGCTCTCTCTGTCTCGCTCGCTCTCTCTCTCTGTCTCGCTCGCTCGCTCTCTCTGTCTCGCTCGCTCGCTCTCTCTGTCTCGCTCGCTCGCTCTCTCTGTCTCGCTCGCTCGCTCTCTCTGGCTCGCTCGCTCGCTCTCTCTGGCTCGCTCGCTCGCTCTCTCTGTCTCGCTCGCTCGCTCTCTCTGTCTCGCTCGCTCGCTCTCTCTGTCTCGCTCGCTCGCTCTCTCTGTCTGTCTCGCTCGCTCGCTCTCTCTGTCTGGCTCGCTCGCTCGCTCTCTCTGGCTCGCTCGCTCGCTCTCTCTGGCTCGCTCGCTCGCTCTCTCTGTCTCGCTCGCTCGCTCTCTCTGTCTCGCTCGCTCGCTCTCTCTGTCTCGCTCGCTCGCTCTCTCTGTCTGTCTCGCTCGCTCGCTCTCTCTGTCTGGCTCGCTCGCTCGCTCTCTCTGTCTCGCTCGCTCGCTCTCTCTGTCTCGCTCGCTCTCTCTGTCTCGCTCGCTCGTTCTCTCTGTCTCGCTCGCTCGTTCTCTGGCTCCCTCGCTCACTCTCTCTCTCTCTCTGTCGTTCGCTCACTCTCTCTCTCTCTGTCGCTCGCTCTCTGTCGCTCGCTCTCTGTCGCTCGCTCTCTGTCGCTCGCTCTCTGTCGCTCGCTCTCTTTCTCTGTTGCTCGCTCTTTCTCTCTCTGTCTCGCTCGGTCTCTCTCTCTCTGTCTCGCTTGCTCTCTCTGTCTCGCTCGCTCTCTCTGTCTCGCTCGCTCTCTCTGTCTCGCTCGCTCTCTCTGTCTCGCTCGCTCTCTCTGTCTCGCTCGCTCTCTCTGTCTCGCTCGCTCTCTCTCACTCGCTCGCTCGCTCTCTCTCTCTCTCTGGCTCGCTCGCTCTTTCTCTCTCTGGCTCGCTCTCTCTCTCTCTCTCTGTCTCGCTCTCTCTCTCTCTCTCTCTGTCTCGCTCTCTCGCTCGCTCGCTCTCTCTGTCTCGCTCGCTCGCTCTCTCTGTCTCGCTCGCTCTCTCTCTCTGTCTCGCCCGCTCGCTCTCTCTGTCTCGCTCGCTCGCTCTCTCTGTCTCGCTCGCTCGCTCTTTCTGGCTCGCTCGCTCGCTCTCTCTGGCTCGCTCGCTCTGGCTCGCTCGCTCGCTCTCTCTGGCTCGCTCGCTCTCTCTGTGTCTCTCTGGCTCACTCTCTCTCTCTCTGTCTCGCTCGCTCTCTCTCTCTCTCTGTCTCGCTCTCTCTCTCTCTCTGTCTCGCTCGCTCTCTGTCTCGCTCGCCCTCTCTCTCTCTGGCTCGCTCGCTCTCTCTCTCTCTCTGGCTCGCTCGCTCTCTCTCTCTCTGGCTCGCTCGCTCTCTCTCTCTCTGGCTCGCTCGCTCTCTCTCTCTCTGGCTCGCTCGCTCTCTCTCTCTCTCTGGCTCGCTCGCCTCTCTCTCTCTGGCTCGCTCGCCCTCTCTCTCTCTGGCTCGCTCGCTCTCTCTCTCTCTCTGGCTCGCTCGCGCTCTCTCTCTCTCTGGCTCGCTCGCTCTCTCTCTCTCTCTGGCTCGCTCGCTCTCTCTCTCTCTGGCTAGCTCGCTCTCTCTCTCTCTGGCTCGCTCGCTCTCTCTCTCTCTGGCTCGCTCGCTCTCTCTCTCTTCGCTCGCTCGCTCTCTCTCTCTGGCTCGCTCGCTCTCTCTCTCTCTGGCTCGCTCGCTCTCTCTCTCTCTGGCTCGCTCGCTCTCTCTCTCTCTGGCTCGCTCGCTCTCTCTCTCTCTGGCTCGCTCGCTCTCTCTCTCTCTGGCTCGCTCGCTCTCTCTCTCTGGCTCGCTCGCTCTCTCTCTCTGGCTCGCTCGCTCTCTCTCTCTCTGGCTCGCTCGCTCGCTCTCTCTGGCTCGCTCTCTCTCTCTCTCTCTCTGGCTCGCTCGCTCTGTCTCGCTCGCTCTCTCTCTCTCTGGCTCCCTCGCTCTCTCTCTCTGGCTCGCTCGCTCTCTCTCTCTGTCTCGCTCGCTCTGTCTCGCTCGCTCTCTCTCTCTCTGGCTCGCTCACTCTCTCTCGCTCTATCACGCTCGCTCTGTCTCGCTCGCTCTGTCTCGCTCGCTCTGTCTCGCTCGCTCTGTCTCGCTCGCTCTGTCTCGCTCTGTCTCGCTCGCTCGCTCTCTGTCTCGCTCGCTCTCTGTCTCGCTCGCTCTCTGTCTCGCTCGCTCTCTGTCTCGCTCGTTCTCTCTCGCTGTCTCGCTCGCTCTGTCTCGCGCGCTCTCTCTCTCTCTCTCTCTGTCTCGCTCTCTGTCTCTGTTTCTCTCGCTCTCTCTCTGTCTCGCTCATTCTCTTTCTCTGTCTCGCTCGTTCTCTCTCTCTGTCTCACTTGCTCTGTCTCGCTCGCTCTCTCTCTCTGTCTCGCTCGCTCTCTCTGTCTGTCTCGCTCGCTCGCTCTCTCTGTCTCGCTCGCTCGCTCTCTCTGTCTCGCTCGCTCTCTCTGTCTCGCTCGCTCGTTCTCTCTGTCTCGCTCGCTCGTTCTCTGGCTCCCTCGCTCACTCTCTCTCTCTCTGTCGTTCGCTCACTCTCTCTCTCTCTGTCGCTCGCTCTCTGTCGCTCGCTCTCTGTCGCTCGCTCTCTGTCGCTCGCTCTCTGTCGCTCGCTCTCTCTCTCTGTTGCTCGCTCTTTCTCTCTCTGTCTCGCTCGCTCTCTCTCTCTCTGTCTCGCTCGCTCTCTCTGTCTCGCTCGCTCTCTCTGTCTCGCTCGCTCTCTCTGTCTCGCTCGCTCTCTCTGTCTCGCTCGCTCTCTCTGTCTCGCTCGCTCTCTCTCTCTGTCTCTCTCGCTCTCTCTCTGTCTGTCTCGCTCGCTCTCTCTCTGTCTCGCTCGCTCTCTCTCTGTCTCGCTCGCTCTCTCTCTGTCTGGCTCGCTCGCTCTCTCTGTCTCGCTCGCTCGCTCTCTCTCTGTCATTCGCTCGCTCTGTCGCTCGCTCACTCTCTCTCTCTCTGTCGCTCGCTCACTCTCTCTCTCTCTGTCGCTCGCTCACTCTCTCTCTCTCTGTCGCTCGCTCACTCTCTCTCTCTCTCTATCGCTCGCTCACTCTCTCTCTCTCTCTGTCGCTCGCTCTCTCTCTGTCGCTCCCGCTCTCACTGTCGCTCGCTCTCTCTCTCTGTCGCTCACTCGCTCTCTCTCTGTTGCTCGCTCTCTGTCGCTCGCTCTCTCTCTCTGACGCTCGCTCTCTCTCTCTCTCTGTCGCTCGCTCTCTCTGTCGCTTGCTCGCTCTGTCGCTCGCTCTGTCGCTCGCTCTGTCGCTCGCTCTGTCGCTCGCTCTGTCGCTCGCTCTGTCGCTCGCTCGCTCTGTCGCTCGCTCGCTCTGTCGCTCGCTCTCTCTGTCTGGCTCTCTCTCTCTGTCTGGCTCTCTCTCTCTGTCTAGCTCGCTCTCTCTCTGTCTGGCTCGCTCTTTGTCTGGCTCGCTCTTTGTCTGGCTCGCTCTTTGTCTGGCTCGCTCTCTGTCTGGCTCGCTCTCTGTCTGGCTCGCTCGCTCTCTCTGTCTCGCTCGCTCGCTCTCTCTGTCTCGCTCGCTCGTTCTCTCTGTCTCGCTCGCTCGTTCTCTGGCTCCCTCGCTCACTCTCTCTCTCTCTGTCGTTCGCTCACTCTCTCTCTCTGTCGCTCGCTCTCTGTCGCTCGCTCTCTGTCGCTCGCTCTCTGTCGCTCGCTCTCTGTCGCTCGCTCTCTGTCGCTCGCTCTCTGTCGCTCGCTCTCTGTCGCTCGCTCGCTCTCTCTGTCTCGCTCGCTCTCTCTGTCTCGCTCGCTCTCTCTCTCTGTCTCGCTCGCTCTCTCTCTGTCTGTCTCGCTCGCTCTCTCTCTCTGTCTCGCTCGCTCTCTCTCTGTCTGGCTCGCTCGCTCTCTCTGTCTCGCTCGCTCGCTCTCTCTCTCTGTCATTCGCTCGCTCTGTCGCTCGCTCACTCTCTCTCTCTCTGTCGCTCGCTCACTCTCTCTCTCTCTCTGTCGCTCGCTCACTCTCTCTCTCTCTCAGTCGCTCGCTCTCTCTCTGTCGCTCCCGCTCTCACTGTCGCTCGCTCTCTCTCTCTGTCGCTCGCTCTCTCTCTCTGTCGCTCACTCGCTCTCTCTCTGTTGCTCGCTCTCTGTCGCTCGCTCTCTCTCTCTGACGCTCGCTCTCTCTCTCTCTCTCTCTGTCGCTCGCTCTCTCTGTCGCTCGCTCTCTCTGTCGCTCGCTCTGTCGCTCGCTCTGTCGCTCGCTCTGTCGCTCGCTCTGTCGCTCGCTCGCTCTGTCTGGCTCTCTCTCTCTGTCTGGCTCTCTCTCTCTGTCTGGCTCGCTCTTTGTCTGGCTCGCTCTTTGTCTGGCTCGCTCTCTGTCTGGCTCGCTCTCTGTCTGGCTCGCTCTCTGTCTGGCTCGCTCGCTCTCTCTGTCTCGCTCGCTCGCTCTCTCTGTCTCGCTCGCTCGTTCTCTCTGTCTCGCTCGCTCGTTCTCTGGCTCCCTCGCTCACTCTCTCTCTCTCTGTCGTTCGCTCACTCTCTCTCTCTCTGTCGCTCGCTCTCTGTCGCTCGCTCTCTGTCGCTCGCTCTCTGTCGCTCGCTCTCTGTCGCTTGCTCTCTTTCGCTCGCTCTCTGTCGCTCGCTCTCTCTGTCTGGCTCTCTCTCTCTGTCTGGCTCTCTCTCTCTGTCTGGCTCTCTCTCTCTGTCTGGCTCTCTCTCTCTGTCTGGCTGGCTCGCTCTTTGTCTGGCTCGCTCTTTGTCTGGCTCGCTCTCTGTCTGGCTCGCTCTCTGTCTGGCTCGCTCGCTCTCTCTGTCTCGCTCGCTCGTTCTCTCTGTCTCGCTCGCTCGTTCTCTGGCTCCCTCGCTCACTCTCTCTCTCTCTGTCGTTCGCTCACTCTCTCTCTCTCTGTCGCTCGCTCTCTGTCGCTCGCTCTCTGTCGCTCGCTCTCTGTCGCTCGCTCTCTGTCGCTCGCTCTCTTTCGCTCGCTCTCTGTCGCTCGCTCTCTGTCGCTCGCTCTCTGTCGCTCGCTCTCTTTCGCTCGCTCTCTGTCGCTCGCTCTCTGTCGCTCGCTCTCTGTCGCTCGCTCGCTCTCTCTGTCTCGCTCGCTCTCTCTGTCTCGCTCGCTCTCTCTCTCTGTCTCGCTCGCTCTCTCTCTGTCTGTCTCGCTCGCTCTCTCTCTCTGTCTCGCTCGCTCTCTCTCTGTCTGGCTCGCTCGCTCTCTCTGTCTCGCTCGCTCGCTCTCTCTCTCTGTCATTCGCTCGCTCTGTCGCTCGCTCACTCTCTCTCTCTCTGTCGCTCGCTCACTCTCTCTCTCTCTCTGTCGCTCGCTCACTCTCTCTCTCTCTCAGTCGCTCGCTCTCTCTCTGTCGCTCCCGCTCTCACTGTCGCTCGCTCTCTCTCTCTGTCGCTCGCTCTCTCTCTCTGTCGCTCTCTCTCTGTTGCTCGCTCTCTGTCGCTCGCTCTCTCTCTCTGACGCTCGCTCTCTCTCTCTCTCTCTCTGTCGCTCGCTCTCTCTGTCGCTCGCTCTCTCTGTCGCTCGCTCTCTCTGTCGCTCGCTCTGTCGCTCGCTCTGTCGCTCGCTCTCTCTGTCGCTCGCTCTGTCGCT
Source organism: Oncorhynchus clarkii lewisi (assembly GCF_045791955.1). Lineage (NCBI taxonomy): Eukaryota > Metazoa > Chordata > Actinopteri > Salmoniformes > Salmonidae > Oncorhynchus > Oncorhynchus clarkii. The sequence continues at coordinate 62,941,804 of NC_092151.1, read as the reverse complement.
CGCTCTGTCGCTCGCTCTCTCTGTCGCTCGCTCTCTCTGTCTGGCTCTCTCTCTCTGTCTGGCTCTCTCTCTCTGTCTGGCTCTCTCTCTCTGTCTGGCTCTCTCTCTCTGTCTGGCTCGCTCTTTGTCTGGCTCGCTCTTTGTCTGGCTCGCTCTCTGTCTGGCTCGCTCTCTGTCTGGCTCGCTCGCTCTCTCTGTCTGGCTTGCTCGCTCTCTCTGTCTGGCTCGCTCGCTCTCTCTGTCTCGCTCGCTCGCTCTCTCTCTCTGTCATTCGCTCGCTCTGTCGCTCGCTCACTCTCTCTCTCTCTGTCGCTCGCTCACTCTCTCTCTCTCTGTCGCTCGCTCACTCTCTCTCTCTCTGTCGCTCGCTCTCTCTCTGTCGCTCACTCGCTCTCTCTCTCTCTCTCTGTCGCTCTCTCTCTCTCTCTCTCTCTCTCTGTCACTTGCTCGCTCTCTGTCGCTCGCTCTCTCTCTCTGACGCTCGCTCTCTCTGTCGCTCGCTCGCTCTGTCGCTCGCTCTCTCTCTCTCTTTCGCTCCTTTGCTCTCTCTGTCGCTCGCTCTCTCTCTCTCTCTCTCTCTGTCGCTCTCTCTCTCTCTCTCTCTCTGTCACTTGCTCGCTCTCTGTCGCTTGCTCTCTCTGTCGCTCGCTCGCTCACTCTCTCTCTCTCTGTCTCGCTCGCTCTCTCTCTGTCTCACTCGCTCTCTCTCTCTCTCTCTGTCTCACTCGCTCTCCCTCTCTGTCTCGCTTGCTCTCTGGCTCGCTCTCTCTGGCTTGCTCTCTGGCTCGCTCTCTCTCTCTCTGACTCGCTCTCTCTCTCTGGCTCGCTCTCTCTCTCTGGCTCGCTCCCTCTCTCTGGCTCGCTCGCTCTCTCTCTGGCTCGCTCGCTCTCTCTGTCTGGCTCGCTCGCTCTCTCTGTCTGGCTCGCTCGCTCTCTCTGTCTGGCTCGCTCTCTCTCTCTGTCATTCGCTCGCTCTGTCGCTCGCTCACTCTCTCTCTCTCTGTCGCTCGCTCACTCTCTCTCTCTCTCTGTCGCTCGCTCACTCTCTCTCTCTCTCTGTCGCTCGCTCACTCTCTCTCTCTCTGTCGCTCGCTCTCTCTCTGTCGCTCCCGCTCTCACTGTCGCTCGCTCTCTCTCTCTGTCGCTCACTCGCTCTCTCTCTGTTGCTCGCTCTCTGTCGCTCGCTCTCTCTCTCTGACGCTCGCTCTCTCTGTCGCTCGCTCGCTCTGTCGCTCGCTCTCTCTCTCTGTCGCTCCTTTGCTCTCTCTGTCGCTCTCTCTCTCTCTCTCTCTGTCGCTCTCTCTCTCTCTCTCTCTCTCTCTCTCTCTCTGTCACTTGCTCGCTCTCTGTCGCTTGCTCTCTCTGTCGCTCGCTCACTCTCTCTCTCTCTGTCTCGCTCGCTCTCTCTCTGTCTCACTCGCTCTCTCTCTCTCTCTCTGTCTCACTCGCTCTCTCTCTCTGTCTCGCTTGCTCTCTGTCTCGCTCGCTCTCTCTGGCTCGCTCTCTCTGGCTTGCTCTCTGGCTCGCTCTCTCTCTCTCTGACTCGCTCTCTCTCTCTGGCTCGCTCTCTCTCTCTGGCTCGCTCTCTCTCTCTGGCTCGCTCTCTCTCTGGCTCGCTCGCTCTCTCTCTGGCTCGCTCGCTCTCTCTCTGTCTGGCTCGCTCTCTCTCTGTCTGGCTCGCTCTCTCTCTGGCTTGCTCCCTCTCTCTGTCTCGCTCCCTCTCTCTGTCTCGCTGTCTCTCTGTCTGGCTCGCTCTCTCTCTGTCTAGCTTGCTCGCTCTCTGTCTGGCTCGCTCTCTCTCTGTCTAGCTCGCTCGCTCTCTGTCTTGCTCGCTCTCTCTCTGGCTTGCTCTCTGGCTCGCTCTCTCTCTCTGTCTGGCTCTCTCTCTCTCTGTCTGGCTCGCTCTCTCTCTGTCTAGCTCGCTCGCTCTCTGTCTAGCTCGCTCTCTGTCTGTCTCGTTCTCTCTCTCTCTGTCTGTCTCGTTCTCTCTCTCTCTGTCTGTCGCTCGCTCGCTCTCTCTCTGTCTCGCTCGCTCGCTCGCTCGCTCTCTCTCTTTCTGTCTCGCTCTCTCTGTCTCGCTCGCTCTCTGTCTCGCTCGCTCTCTCTCTGGCTTGCTCTCTGGCTCGCTCTCTCTCTCTCTGTCTCGCTCCCTCTCTCTGTCTTTCTGTCTGGCTCGCTGTCTCTCTGTCTGGCTCGCTGTCTCTCTGTCTGGCTCGATCTCTCTCTGTCTGGCTCGATCTCTCTCTGTCTGGCTCGATCTCTCTCTGTCTGGCTCGATCTCTCTCTGTCTGGCTCGATCTCTCTCTGTCTGGCTCTCTCTCTCTCTGTCTGGCTCGATCTCTCTCTGTCTGGCTCGATCTCTCTCTGTCTGGCTCGCTCTCTCTCTGTCTGGCTCGCTCTCTCTGTCTGGCTCTCTCTCTCTGTCTGGCTCTCTCTCTCTCTGTCTGGCTCGCTCTCTCTCTGTCTGGCTCGCTGTCTCTCTGTCTGGCTCTCTGTCTCTCTGTCTGGCTCTCTGTCTCTCTGTCTGGCTCGCTGTTACTCTGTCTGGCTCGCTCGCTCGCTCTCTCTCTGGCTCGCTCGCTCGCTCTCTCTCTGTCTGGCTCGCTCGCTCTCTCTCTCTGTCTGGCTCGCTCGCTCTCTGTCTCGCTCGCTCTCTCTCTGGCTTGCTCTCTGGCTCGCTCTCTCTCTCTGTCTCTCTGTCTGGCTCGCTGTCTCTCTGTCTTGCTCGGTTTTTCTCTGTCTGGCTTGCTGTCTGGCTCGCTGTCTCTCTGTCTGGCTCTCTCTCTCTCTCTCTGTCTGGCTCGCTCGCTCTCTCTCAGTCTGGCTCGCTGTCTCTCTGTCTGGCTCTCTCTCTCTCTGTCTGGCTCTCTCTCTGTCTGTCTGTCTGTCTGTCTGTCTCTGTCTGGCTCGCTCTCTCTTTGTCTGGCTTGCTCGCTCTCTCTGTCTGTCTCGTTCTCTCTCTCTGTCTGTCGCTCGCTCGCTCTCTCTCTGTCTCTCTCTCTCTCTGTCTGGCTCGCTCTCTCTGTCTGGCTCTCTCTCTCTCTGTCTGGCTCTCTCTCTCTCTGTCTGTCGCTCGCTCGCTCTCTCTCTGTCTCGCTCGCTCGCTCGCTCTCGCTCTCTCTGTCTCGCTCTCTCTGTCTCGCTCTCTCTCTGGCTCGCTCTCTCTCTGGCTCGCTCTCTCTCTGGCTCGCTCTCTCTGTCTCGCTCGCTCTCTCTCTGGCTTGCTCTCGGGCTCGCTCTCTCTGTCTCGCTCTCTCTCTGGCTCGCTCTCTCTCTGGCTCGCTCGCTCTCTGGCTCGCTCGCTCTCTGTCTCGCTCGCTCTCTCTCTGGCTTGCTCTCTGGCTCGCTCTCTCTCTCTCTCTGTCTCGCTCCCTCTCTCTGTCTTTCTGTCTGGCTCGCTGTCTCTCTGTCTGGCTCGATCTCTCTCTGTCTGGCTCGATCTCTCTCTGTCTGGCTCTCTCTCTCTCTGTCTGGCTCTCTCTCTCTCTGTCTGGCTCGATCTCTCTCTGTCTGGCTCGCTCTCTCTCTGTCTGGCTCGCTCTCTCTCTGTCTGGCTCGCTCTCTGTCTGGCTCGCTCGCTCTCTCTGTCTGGCTCGCTCGCTCTCTCTGTCTGGCTCGCTCGCTCTCTCTGTCTGGCTCGCTCGCTCTCTCTGTCTGGCTCGCTCGCTCTCTCTGTCTGGCTCGCTCGCTCTCTCTGTCTGGCTCGCTCGCTCTCTTTGTCTCGCTCGCTCGCTCTCTCTCTCTGTCATTCGCTCGCTCTGTCGCTCGCTCACTCTCTCTCTCTCTGTCGCTCGCTCTCTCTCTGTCGCTCCCGCTCTCACTGTCGCTCGCTCTCTCTCTCTGTCGCTCACTCGCTCTCTCTCTGTTGCTCGCTCTCTGTCGCTCGCTCTCTCTCTCTGACCCTCGCTCTCTCTCTCTCTCTCTCTGTCGCTCGCTCTCTCTGTCGCTCGCTCTCTCTGTCGCTCGCTCTGTCGCTCGCTCTCTCTGTCGCTCGCTCTCTCTGTCTGGCTCTCTCTCTCTCTCTGTCGCTCCTTTGCTCTCTCTGTCGCTCTCTCTCTCTCTCTGTCGCTCTCTCTCTCTCTCTCTCTGTCACTTGCTCGCTCTCTGTCGCTTGCTCTCTCTGTCGCTCGCTCACTCTCTCTCTCTGTCTCGCTCGCTCGCTCACTCTCTCTCTCTCTGTCTCGCTCGCTCTCTCTCTGTCTCACTCGCTCTCTCTCTCTCTCTCTGTCTCGCTCGCTCTCTGTCTCGCTCGCTCTCTGTCTCGCTCGCTCTCTCTGGCTCGCTCTCTCTGGCTTGCTCTCTGGCTCGCTCTCTCTCTCTGGCTCGCTCTCTCTCTCTGGCTCGCTCTCTCTCTCTGGCTCGCTCTCTCTCTCTGGCTCGCTCTCTCTCTCTGGCTCGCTCTCTCTCTCTGGCTCGCTCTCTCTCTCTGGCTCGCTCTCTCTCTCTGGCTCGCTCTCTCTCTGGCTCGCTCTCTCTCTCTGGCTCGCTCGCTCTCTCTCTGTCTGAATCGCTCGCTCTCTCTCTGTCTGGCTCGCTCGCTCTCTCTCTGTCTGGCTCGCTCTCTCTCTGTCTGGCTCGCTCTCTCTCTGGCTTGCTCTCTCTCTCTGTCTCGCTCCCTCTCTCTGTCTCGCTGTCTCTCTGTCTGGCTCGCTGTCTCTCTGTCTGGCTCGCTCTCTCTCTGTCTGGCTCGCTCGCTCTCTGTCTGGCTCGCTCGCTCTCTGTCTAGCTCGCTCGCTCTCTGTCTTGCTCGCTCTCTCTCTGGTTTGCTCTCTGGCTCTCTCTCTCTCTCTGTCTGGCTCGCTGTCTGGCTCTCTCTCTCTCTGTCTGGCTCGCTCTCTCTCTGTCTGGCTCGCTCTCTCTCTGTCTAGCTCGCTCGCTCTCTGTCTAGCTCGCTCGCTGTCTGGCTCGCTCGTTCTCTGTCTGGCTCGCTCTCTCTCTGTCTGGCTCGCTCTCTCTCTGTCTGGCTCGCTCTCTCTCTGTCTGGCTCGCTCTCTCTCTGTCTGGCTCGCTCTCTCTCTGTCTGGCTCGCTCTCTCTCTGTCTAGCTCGCTCGCTCTCTGTCTAGCTCGCTCGCTCTCTGTCTGGCTCGCTCTCTCTCTGTCTGGCTCTCTCTCTCTCTTTCTGGCTCGCTCTCTCTCTGTCTAGCTCGCTCGCTCTCTCTCTCTGTATCGCTCGATCTCTCTCTGTTTGTCTGGCTCTCTCTCTCTCTCTGTCTGGCTCTCTCTCTCTCTCTCTGTCTGTCTGGCTCGCTCTCTCTCTCTCTGTCTGTCTGGCTCGCTCTCTCTCTCTCTCTCTGTCTGGCTCGCTCTCTCTCTCTGTCTGTCTGGCTCGCTCTCTCTCTCTCTGTCTGTCTGGCTCGCTCTCTCTCTGTCTGTCTGGCTCGCTCTCTCTCTGTCTGTCTGGCTCGCTCTCTCTCTGTCTGTCTGGCTCGCTCTCTCTCTGTCTGTCTGGCTCGCTCTCTCTCTGTCTGGCTCGCTCTCTCTCTGTCTGGCTCGCTCTCTCTCTGTCTGGCTCGCTCTCTCTCTGTCTGGCTCGCTCTCTCTCTGTCTAGCTCGCTCGCTCTCTGTCTTGCTCGCTCGCTCTCTCTCTCTGTCTGGCTCGCTCGCTCTCTGTCTGGCTCGCTCGCTCTCTGTCTGGCTCGCTCGCTCTCTGTCTGGCTCGCTCGCTCTCTGTCTGGCTCGCTCGCTCTCTGTCTGGCTCGCTCGCTCTCTGTCTGGCTCGCTCGCTCTCTGTCTGGCTCGCTCTCTCTCTGTCTGGCTCGCTCTCTCTCTGTCTGGCTCGCTCTCTCTCTGTCTGGCTCGCTCTCTCTCTGTCTGGCTCGCTCGCTCTCTGTCTGGCTCGCTCGCTCTCGGTCTGGCTCGCTCTCTCTCTGTCTGGCTCGCTCTCTCTCTCTGTCTGGCTCGCTCTCTCTCTGTCTGGCTCGCTCTCTCTCTGTCTGGCTCGCTCTCTCTCTCTGTCTAGCTCGCTTGCTCTCTGTCTCACTCTGTCTGGCTCGCTCTCTGTCTGGCTCACTCTCTCTCTGTCTAGCTGGCTTGCTCTCTGGCTCGCTCTCTCTCTCTGTCTGGCTCTCTCTCTCTGTCTGGCTCTCTCTCTCTCTGTCTGGCTCGCTCTCTCTCTGTCTGGCTCGCTCTCTCTCTGTCTGGCTCGCTCTCTCAATTCAATTCATTTCAATTCAATTCAAGGGCTTTATTGGCATGGGAAACATGTGTTAACATTGTCAAAGCAAGTAAGGGTGATAATATATAAAGTGAATATATAAAGTGAAAAACAATAAAAATTAACAGTAAATATTACATATACAGATGTTTCAAAACAATAAAGACATTACAAATGTCATATTATATATATATATATACAGTGTTTTAACAACGTACAAATGGTTAAAGGACACAAGATAAAATAAATAAGCATAAATATGGGTTGTATTTACAATGGTGTTTGTTCTTCACTGGTTGCCCTTTTCTCGTGGCAACAGGTCACAAATCTTGCTGCTGTGATGGCACACTGTGGAATTTCACCCAGTAGATATGGGAGTTTTTCAAAATTGGATTTGTTTTCAAATTCTTTGTGGGTCTGTGTAATCTGAGGGAAATATGTCTCTCTAATATGGTCATACATTGGGCAGGAGGTTAGGAAGTGCAGCTCAGTTTCCACCTCATTTTGTGGGCAGTGAGCACATAGCCTGTCTTCTCTTGAGAGCCATGTCTGCCTACGGCGGCCTTTCTCAATAGCAAGGCTATGCTCACTGAGTCTGTACATAGTCAAAGCTTTCCTTAATTTTGGGTCAGTCACAGTGGTCAGGTATTCCGCCGCTGTGTACTCTCTGTGTAGGGCCAAATAGCATTCTAGTTTTCTCAGTTTTTTTGTTAATTCTTTCCAATGTGTCAAGTAATTATCTTTTTGTTTTCTCATGATTTGGTTGGGTCTAATTGTGCTGTTGTCCTGGGGCTCTGTAGGGTGTGTTTGTGAACAGAGCCCCAGGACCAGCTTGCTTAGGGGACTCTTCTCCAGGTTCATCTCTCTGTAGGTGATGGCTTTGTTATGGAAGGTTTGGGAATCGCTTCCTTTTAGGTTGTTATAGAATTTAACGGCTCTTTTCTGGATTTTGATAATTAGTGGGTATCGGCCTAATTCTGCTCTGCATGCATTATTTGGTGTTCTACGGTGTACACGGAGGATATTTTTGCAGAATTCTGCTTGCAGAGTCTCAATTTGGTGTTTGTTCCATTTTGTGAAGTCTTGGTTGGTGAGCGGACCCCAGACCTCACAACCATAAAGGGCAATGGGCTCTATGACTGATTCAAGTATTTTTAGCCAAATCCTAATTGGTATGTTGAAATTTATGTCTCTCTCTGTCTGGCTCGCTCGCTCTCTGTCTGGCTTGCTCGCTCTCTCTCTGTCTGGCTCGCTCGCTCTCTCTCTGTCTGGCTCGCTCGCTCTCTCTCTGTCTGGCTCGCTCGCTCTCTCTCTGTCTGGCTCGCTCGCTCTCTCTCTGTCTGGCTCGCTCGCTCTCTCTCTGTCTGGCTCGCTCGCTCTCTCTCTGTCTAGCTCGCTCGCTCTCGCTCTCTCTGTCTCGCTCGCTCTCTCTGTCTCGCTCGCTCTCTCTGTCTCGCTTGCTCGCTCTCTCTCTGTCTCGCTCGCTCTCTCTCTGTATCGCTCGCTCTCTCTCTGTATCGCCTGCTCTCTGTCTGGCTCGCTCGCTCTCTCTCTCTGGCTCGCTCGCTCTCTCTGTCTGGCTCTCTCTCTCTCTGTCTGGCTCGCTCTCTCTCTGTCTAGCTGGATTGCTCTCTGGCTCTCTCTCTCTCTCTCTGTCTGGCTCTCTCTCTCTCTGTCTGGCTCTCTCTCTGTCTGTCTGGCTCTCTCTCTGTCTGGCTGGCTCTTTCTCTGTCTGGCTCGCTCTCTCTCTGTCTGGCTCGCTCTCTCTCTGTCTGGCTCTCTCTCTCTCTCTGTCTAGCTCGCTTGCTCTCTGTCTCTCTCTGTCTGGCTCGCTCTCTGTCTGGCTCGCTCTCTCTCTGTCTAGCTGGCTTGCTCTCTGGCTCGCTCTCTGTCTGGCTCGCTCTCTCTCTGTCTGGCTGGTTCTCTCTCTTTCTGGCTCTCTCTCTCTCTGTCTGGCTCGCTCTCTCTCTGTCTGGCTCGCTCTCTCTCTGTCTGGCTCGCTCTCTCTCTGTCTGTCTGGCTCGCTCTCTGTCTGGCTCGCTCGCTCTCTCTCTCTGTATCGCTCGCTCTCTCTCTGTATCGCCTGCTCACGTCTGGCTCGCTCGCTCTCTCTCTCTATCTGGCTCGCTCGCTCTCTCTGGCTCGCTCGCTCTCTCTCTCTGTCTCGCTCGTTCTCTCTCTCTGTCTCGCTCGTTCTCTCTCTCTGTCTGGCTCTCTCTCTCTCTGTCTGGCTCGCTCTCTCTCTGTCTAGCTGGATTGCTCTCTGGCTCGCTCTCTCTCTGTCTGGCTCTCTCTCTGTCTGGCTGGCTCTTTCTCTGTCTGGCTCGCTCTCTCTCTGTCTGGCTCGCTCTCTCTCTGTCTGGCTCTCTCTCTCTGTCTGGCTCGCTCTCTCTCTCTGTCTAGCTCGCTTGCTCTCTGTCTCGCTCTGTCTGGCTCGCTCTCTGTCTGGCTCGCTCTCTCTCTGTCTAGCTGGCTTGCTCTCTGGCTCGCTCTCTCTCTCTCTCTCTGTCTGGCTCACTCTCTCTCTGTCTGGCTCACTCTCTCTCTGTCTGGCTCGCTCGCTCTCTCTCTCTCTGTCTGGCTCGCTGTCTCTCTGTCTGGCTCTCTCTCTCTCTGTCTGGCTGGTTCTCTCTCTGTCTGGCTCTCTCTCTCTCTGTCTGGCTCGCTCTCTCTCTGTCTGGCTCGCTCTCTGTCTGTCTGGCTCGCTCTCTGTCTGTCTGTCTGGCTCGCTCTCTCTCTGTCTGGCTCGCTCTCTCTCTGTCTGGCTCGCTCGCTCTCTGTCTGGCTCGCTCGCTCTCTGTCTGGCTCGCTCTCTCTCTGTCTGGCTCGCTCGCTCGCTCTCTCTCTCTGTAGCGCTCGCTCGCTCGCTCTCTCTCTCTGTATCGCTCGCTCGCTCTCTCTCTCTGTATCGCTCGCTCGCTCTCTCTCTCTGTATCGCTCGCTCTCTCTCTCTCTGTATCGCTCGCTCTCTCTCTGGCTCGCTCTCTCTCTGTCTGGCTCGCTCTCTCTCTGTCTGGCTCGCTCTCTCTCTGTCTGTCTGGCTCGCTCTCTCTCTCTCTGTCTGGCTCGCTCTCTCTCTGTCTGTCTGGCTCGCTCTCTGTCTGGCTCTCTCTCTCTCTGTCTGGCTCGCTCTCTGTCTGTCTGGCTCGCTCTCTGTCTGTCTGGCTCGCTCTCTCTCTGTCTGTCTGGCTCGCTCTCTCTCTGTCTGTCTGGCTCGCTCTCTCTCTGTCTGGCTCGCTCGCTCTCTCTCTGTCTGGCTCGCTCGCTCTCTCTCTGTCTGGCTCGCTCGCTCTCTCTCTGTCTGGCTCGCTCGCTCTCTCTCTGTCTGGCTCGCTCGCTCTTTCTCTGTCTGGCTCGCTCGCTCGCTCTCTGTCTGGCTCGCTCGCTCGCTCGCTCTCTCTGTATCGCTCGCTCGCTCTCTCTCTGTATCGCCCGCTCGCTCTCTCTCTCTGTATCGCTCGATCTCTCTCTCTCTGTATCGCTCGCTCGCTCGCTCTCTCTCTCTGTATCGCTCGCTCGCTCGCTCTCTCTCTGTATCGCTCGCTCGCTCTCTCTCTGTATCGCTCGCTCGCTCGCTCTCTCTCTCTGTATCGCTCGATCTCTCTCTCTGTCTGTCTGGCTCTCTCTCTCTGTCTGTCTGGTCTCTCTCTCTCTCTCTGTCTGTCTGGCTCGCTCTCTGTCTGTCTGGCTCGCTCTCTGTCTGTCTGGCTCTCTCTCTCTCTCTGTCTGTCTGGCTCGCTCTCTCTCTGTCTGTCTGGCTCGCTCTCTCTCTGTCTGTCTGGCTCGCTCTCTGTCTGTCTGGCTCGCTCTCTCTCTGTCTGTCTGTCTGGCTCGCTCTCTCTCTGTCTGTCTGGCTCGCTCTCTCTCTGTCTGGCTCGCTCACTCGCTCTCTGTCTGGCTCGCTCGCTCTCTGTCTGGCTCGCTCGCTCTCTGTCTGGCTCGCTCGCTCTCTGTCTGGCTCGCTCGCTCGCTCGCTCTCTGTCTCTGTATCGCTCGCTCGCTCTCTCTCTCTGTATCGCTCGCTCGCTCTCTCTCTCTGTATCGCTCGCTCGCTCTCTCTCTCTGTATCGCTCGCTCGCTCTCTCTCTCTGTATCGCTCGCTCGCTCTCTCTCTGTATCGCTCTCTCGCTCTCTCTCTGTATCGCTCGCTCGCTCTCTCTCTCTCTCTGTATCGCTCGCTCGCTCGCTCTCTCTCTGTATCGCTCGCTCTCTCTCTCTGTATCGCTCGCTCTCTCTCTCTGTATCGCTCGCTCTCTCTCTCTGTATCGCTCGCTCTCTCTCTCTGTATCGCTCGCTCTCTCTCTGTCTTGCTCTCTCTCTCTCTGTCTGGCTCTCTCTCTCTCTGTCTGGCTCGCTCTCTCTCTGTCTGGTTCGCTCTCTCTCTGTCTGGCTCGCTCTCTCTCTGTCTGGCTCGCTCTCTCTCTGTCTGTCTGGCTTGCTCTCTCTCTGTCTGTCTGGCTCGCTCTCTCTCTGTCTGTCTGGCTCGCTCTCTCTCTGTCTTTCTGGCTCGCTCTCTCTCTGTCTGTCTGGCTCGCTCTCTGTCTGTCTGGCTCGCTCTCTTTCTGTCTGTCTGGCTCGCTTTCTGTCTGTCTGGCTCGCTCTCTCTCTGTCTGTCTGGCTCGCTCTCTCTCTGTCTGGCTCGCTCTCTCTCTGTCTGGCTCTCTCTCTCTCTGTCTGGTTCGCTCTCTCTCTGTCTGGCTCGCTCTCTCTCTGTCTGGCTCGCTCTCTCTCTGTCTGTCTGGCTCGCTCTCTCTCTGTCTGTCTGGCTCGCTCTCTCTCTCTCTGTCTGTCTGTCTGGCTCGCTCTCTCTCTGTCTGTCTGGCTCGCTTTCTGTCTGTCTGGCTCGCTCTCTCTCTCTGTCTGTCTGGCTCGCTCTCTCTCTCTGTCTGTCTGGCTCGCTCTCTCTCTCTGTCTCTCTGTCTGGCTCGCTCTCTCTCTGTCTGTCTGGCTCGCTCTCTCTCTGTCTGTCTGGCTCACTTTCTGTCTGTCTGGCTCGCTCTCTGTCTGTCTGGCTCGCTCTCTCTCTGTCTGGCTCGCTCTCTCTCTGTCTGGCTCGCTCGCGCTCTGTCTGGCTCGCTCTCTCTGTCTGGCTCGCTCTCTCTGTCTGGCTCGCTCTCTCTGTCTGGATCGCTCGCTCTGTCTGGCTCGCTCGCTCTCTGTCTGGCTCGCTCGCCCTCTGTCTGGCTCGCTCGCTCTCTGTCTGGCTCGCTCGCTCTCTGTCTGGCTCGCTCGCTCTCTGTCTGGCTCGCTCGCTCTCTGTCTGGCTCGCTCGCTCTCTCTCTCTGTATCGCTCGCTCTCTCTGTATCGCTCGCTCGCTCTCGCTCTCTCTGTATCGCTCGCTCGCTCTCTCTCTCTCTGTATCGCTCGCTCGCTCTCTCTCTCTCTGTATCGCTCGCTCGCTCGCTCTCTCTCTGTATCGCTCGCTCGCTCGCTCTCTCTCTGTATCGCTCGCTCGCTCGCTCTCTCTCTGTATCGCTCGCTCGCTCGCTCGCTCTCTCTCTCTGTATCGCTCGCTCTCTCTCTCTCTCTCTCTGTCGCTCTCTCTCTCTCTGTCGCTCTCTCTCTCTCTGTCGCTCTCTCTCTCTCTGTCGCTCTCTCTCTCTCTGTCGCTCTCTCTCTCTCTGTCGCTCTCTCTCTCTCTGTCGCTCTCTCTCTCTCTGTCGCTCGCTGTCTCTCTCTCTCTGTCGCTCGCTCGCTGTCTCTCTCTCTCTGTCGCTCGCTCGCTGTCTCTCTCTCTCTGTCGCTCGCTCGCTGTCTCTCTCTCTCTGTCGCTCGCTCGCTGTCTCTCTCTCTGTCGCTCGCTCGCTGTCTCTCTGTCGCTCGCTCGCTGTCTCTCTGTCGCTCGCTCTCTCTCTGTCGCTCGCTCGCTCTCTCTGTTGCTCGCTCGCTCTCTCTGTCGCTCGCTCTCTCTGTCTCTCGCTCGCTCTCGCTCGCTCTCTCGCTTGCCCGCTCTTTCTTGCTCGCTCTGTCTCTCTCTCGCTCTGTCTCTCTCTCGCTCTGTCTCTCTCTCGCTCTGTCTCTCGCTCTCTCGCTCTCTCGCTCTCTCGCTCTGTCTTTCTCTCACTCCGTCTTTCTCGTTCTGTCCCATATGTCCTTGTGTCCAGAGAGGTTGGGATGGGAGGGAGATGTTTCTCTGGGTTGTGTTGCTCCTCTAATCCCTCCTGTCATCACTGCTCTCTGATGACTGTCTGGGAGGCTAGGGAGATCACCTGATGATGGGGGCACAAACCCTATCTGACTGTGCGTACGCACGCGGACACACACACACACACACACACACCCTAGCTAAAAAATATCCTGAAAATAACACTTGTAAATGTCATGAAGCAAATATGGTTTCCACATTGTCTCGGTGTGGGGGGGTTCTAAAGGGGGTGGAGAGAGAGAACAGTGTGTGTGCTGGGGTCGTAGGCAATGTTAATGATGTATGTGGAGTGATCAGAGCATGGAGCTGCTATCTGATGGTGTTGCGTGAGTGACATTGCTTTCCATAAATAGTCTGCTGCGTGCATTGGAGGGAGAGAGGGACAGAGAGAGAAGGGGGGGCAGAGAGAGAGAGAGAGAGAGAGAGAGGGAGGGAGGGAGGGACAGAGAGAGAAGGGGGGGAGAGAGAGAGACAGACAGACAGGGAGGGAGGGACAGAGAGAGAAGGGGGGGCAGAGAGAGAGAGAGACAGGGAGGGAGGGTGGGACAGAGAGAAGGGGGGGCAGAGAGAGAGACAGACAGGGAGGGAGGGAGGGACAGAGAGAGAAGGGGGGGCAGAGAGAGAGACAGACAGGGAGGGAGGGAGGGAGGGAGGGACAGAGAGAGAAGGGGGGGCAGAGAGAGAGACAGGGAGGGAGGGAGGGAGGGAGGGAGGGACAGAGAGAGAAGGGGGGGCAGAAAGAGAGAGAGACAGACAGGGAGGGAGGGACAGAGAGAGAAGGGGGGGCAGAGAGAGAGACAGGGAGGGAGGGAGGGAGGGAGGGAGAGAGAGAGAAGGGGGGGCAGAGAGAGAGACAGACAGGGAGGGAGGGGGGGACAGAGAGAGAAAGACAGACAGGGAGGGAGGGGGGGACAGAGAGAGAGAGAGAGACAGACAGGGAAGGAGGGATGGAGAGAGACAGACAGTGAGAGAGGAGGCTGGGATGGAGAGAGACAGACAGGGAGAGAGGAGGCTGGGATGGAGAGAGACAGACAGGGAGAGAGGAGGCTGGGATGGAGAGAGATAAGAGGAGGGGGGAGAGGAAGTATTGCTCCAGTGTTCTCCACTGCAGTAATTCCCTCCCTGCTCAGCGGCCAGTCAGGCAAGAGAGAGAGGAGGGAAGGAGTGTGAAACGAGAGCCTGCAACACACACACACACACACACGCTGCTCCCTTCAGAGCTTCATATGTGTGCTATCAAATTCCCCCAGCAAGTGGACACTGAGGCCGGAACAATGCTGTGGATCAGTGTGTAGTAGTATAGTATGGAGCAACGAGGACACCAGTTATTCCCTTGGCATCATTTTACACTGGTGTACTGTAGAGAGAGACACACACACACACACACACAGAGCTCTCTGACAGGCTGCCCCTCCCGGTCATGTAGTCTGTTGTTGTTGCCTATGCACAGTAAGATCTTGCTAATCATGTGTTACTTCTGTTTGTACTACTATATTTATTATCCAAGCTTAGACCTCTGTAGAGGAGTTGTGGTGTGTTCTGAAAGCTCCCAGTGAAAAATGATAAACACTTCACTGTTATGGACAAACACTGTCTTCTGTCTACTAATGACCTTCCTCCTCTCCTCCCTCCTTCATGTGCCTGCTACCTCTCTCTTTTGCTTTCTTGCTCTCGCTCTCTCTTTCTCTCTCTTTCTCTCTCTCACACACACACAAACTCCTGTCTGCCCCCTCTTTCCTCTGCTAACCTCTCCTTTTTGCAGGATTCAACTACCTTCCTCTATTTTTTCACCATTCCTCAATCTTCCACATCCTGCTTCTCTCTTTCTCTCTCCTCATGTCTCCTGACCTGTCTGTCTCTTTCTGTTTGGGAAGGAAGTACATGAAAAAGTATTCAAAAGTAGTGCATAAATCAGAGCATTTCAGAAGGTGCTTGCTAGTGTGTACAGTACAGCATACGGTATGATTGTGTATGGGTGTACAGTACAGCATACGGTATGATTGTGTATGGGTGTACAGTACAGCATACAGTATGATTGTGTATGGGTGTACAGTACAGCATACGGTATGATTGTGTATGTGTGTACAGTACAGCATACGGTATGATTGTGTATGGCTGTGTGTGTGTGTGGGTGTACAGTACTGCATACAGTATGATTGCGTATGGCTGTGTATGGGTGTACAGTACAGCATACGGTATGATTGTGTATGGCTGTGTATGTGTGTACAGTACAGCATACGGTATGATTGTGCATGGCTGTGTATGGGTGTACAGTACAGCATACGGTATGATTGTGTATGGCTGTGTATGGGTGTACAGTACAGCATACGGTATGGCTGTGTGTGTGTGTGGGTGTACAGTACAGCATACGGTATGATTGTGTATGGCTGTGTATGGGTGTACAGTACAGCATACGGTATGATTGTGTATGTGTGTACAGTACAGCATACGGTATGATTGTGTATGGGTGTACAGTACAGCATACGGTATGATTGTGTATGGGTGTACAATACAGCATACGGTATGATTGTGTATGTGTGTACAGTACAGCATACGGTATGATTGTGTATGGGTGTACAGTACAGCATACGGTATGATTGTGTATGGGTGTACAGTACAGCATACGGTATGATTGTGTATGTGTGTACAGTACAGCATACGGTATGATTGTGTATGGGTGTACAGTACAGCATACTGTATGATTGTGTATGGGTGTACAGTACAGCATACGGTATGATTGTGTATGTGTGTACAGTACAGCATACGGTATGATTGTGTATGTGTGTACAGTACAGCATACGGTATGATTGTGTACAGTACAGCATACGGTATGATTGTGTACAGTACAGCATACGGTATGATTGTGTACAGTACAGCATACGGTATGATTGTGTATGGGTGTACAGTACAGCATACGGTATGATTGTGTATGGGTGTACAGTACAGCATACGGTATGATTGTGTATGGGTGTACAGTACAGCATACGGTATGATTGTGTATGGGTGTACAGTCAGCATACGGTATGATTGTGTATGGGTGTACAGTACAGCATACGGTATGATTGTGTATGGGTGTGTAGTACAGCATACGGTATGATTGTGTATGGGTGTGCAGTACAGCATACGGTATGATTGTGTATGGGTGTGCAGTACAGCATACGGTATGATTGTGTATGGGTGTGCAGTACAGCATACGGTATGATTGTGTATGGGTGTACAGTACAGCATACGGTATGATTGTGTATGGGTGTACAGTACAGCATACGGTATGATTGTGTATGGGTGTACAGTACAGCATGCGGTATGATTGTGCATGGCTGTGTATGTGTGTACAGTACAGCATACAGTATGATTGTGCATGGCTGTGTGTGTGTGTACAGTACAGCATACAGTATGATTGTGCATGGCTGTGTGTGTGTGTGTGTGTGTGTGTACAGTACTGCATACAGTATGATTGTGCATGGCTGTGTGTGTGTGTGTACAGTACTGCATACAGTATGATTGTGCATGGCTGTGTGTGTGTACAGTACTGCATACAGTATGATTGTACATGGCTGTGTGTGTGTGTGTACAGTACTGCATACAGTATGATTGTGCATGGCTGTGTGTGTGTGTGTGTACAGTACTGCATACAGTATGATTGTGAATGGCTGTGTGTGTGTGTACAGTACTGCATACAGTATGATTGTGCATGGCTGTGTGTGTGTACAGTACTGCATACAGTATGATTGTGTATGGCTGTGTGTGTGTGTACAGTACTGCATACAATATGATTGTGCATGGCTGTGTGTGTGTGTGTATGTGTGTGTACAGTACTGCATACAGTATGATTGTGTATGGCTGTGTGTGTGTGTGTGTGTGTGTACAGTACTGCATACAGTATGATTGTGCATGGCTGTGTGTGTGTGTGTGTGTGTGTACAGTACTGCATACAGTATGATTGTGCATGGCTGTGTGTGTGTGTGTGTGTGTGTGTACTGTACTGCATACAGTATGATTGTGTATGGCTGTGTGTGTGTGTACAGTACTGCATACAGTATGATTGTGTATGGCTGTGTATGTGTGTACAGTACTGCATACAGTATGATTGTGCATGGCTGTGTATGTGTGTACAGTACTGCATACAGTATGATTGTGCATGGCTGTGTATGTGTGTACAGTACTGCATACAGTATGATTGTGCATGGCTGTGTGTATGTGTGTACAGTACTGCAAACGGTATGATTGTGCATGGCTGTGTATGTGTGTACAGTACTGCATACAGTATGATTGTGCATGGCTGTGTGTGTGTGTGTACAGTACTGCATACAGTATGATTGTGCATGGCTGTGTATGTGTGTACAGTACTGCATACAGTATGATTGTGCATGGCTGTGTGTGTGTGTGTACAGTACTGCATACAGTATGATTGTGCATGGCTGTGTGTATGTGTGTACACTAGTAGCAGGCAGTGTGTTTTCTAGCATCCGTCCCAGATGCAGAAGAGAGGGGTAATTAACTGCCGTGGTAGCAGCAGCCCAGAGAGTGAAGACTGGGCGGGGGGGTAGAGGGGGGGCCCCCGCAGCTTCAAGACTCCCCTAATCTGTACCTTACAGGCCAAGACTCAGATCAGGCTCCTGCAGGAGAGGAGAGAGAGAAGTGTGGAAGGAGGACCACAAAGCCTGCATGTTGGCGTCTGGCCCGGATCTGCGATTCTCCCTGGTATAGCAGGGGTCAGCCCGCTTAATAATCCTCACGCCAAAACTCCACTGCAGCAGCCCCTCTGGGAAGGGCAGGCCCAACTCACACTAGGAGAGGACAAGGAGAAACTGCCGGCTCACACTAACAGCATGTTGGCCCAGTGGGGATAGAAGAAAACAATGTCAATCCATTGGTATTACAAACACTGAAGGAGTTAACAGTTGTGATAAATGGAACAGAGATGGTTTCTAATCTATATGTTCTGTTACAGGAATGTCTCTCCATAGTCGCTAACTGTCATTGAAGTTGGATCACAATTGAACGTATCGTAGTTCTGTAGCCTGGGTGTAAACTCTAAATCAAGACTGAGTTTGAGGTCAGTTGAATGTGTCTGAGTCGAGGTACCGATAGGTAGACTTGTCTAGCTTATGTATAGTAGCTACTCTCTTGTTGAGAATCAGGTGCTGAACTCTGTCGAGTTGGACTACCCATTGTGTTTGGAGATGGCTTGGTCACTGGTAGGTTACACTGGATCCTAGAGGTAAAAGTTTGAAAATACTTAATGGAAGAAGAAGTGATGAGTGAATGGGACCACTGGAGAAGGAATGTTGGCATTCCTGGGCCAACCCTTCTCTCTCTTTCTCTTTCTCTTTCTCTCGCTCTCGCTCTCGCTCTCTCTACTACCACCACCAACCACTCTGTTGTTCACTTTATCAACGGTCTGTCTGTAGCCTAGTCTGGAAGTAGCATATCGACTGGCATTCCTGACCGCTGAGGCAGGAATCATAGATACACGGCAGTGACTCACAGAAACATGCTAAACGACTGTCAGCGCACTGTTCTCCAGTCTCCTCGGGGGGGGGGGGGACACTCGGGGCAGTCTCTCCCCACCGAGCTGACATGTTGCCATGCCATGAGCCTGTAGAGCTGCTGCTTCTGCCCGCTGGAATGTAAGAAAGGAATGACAATGAGTGTGTATTGTGCTGTTGTTCATCCAGGCTTTGTTTGTTGTGTTTCAGTTTGGCTTTGTGCTCTGCCTGCCTCTCTCAGTAGTTCCACACTGCCCTCTTGTGGTGGTGGGCAGTACTGTAGATACGGTACATACATACACATGACTGGCTCAGTATAGCCATCCGTTCTGTGTTCAGTGTTACTACCCCTTCAGGGATAGCAGCAGCAGAGGTGTTGTGTTCTTCCTAATGCAGATCTGAGGAGGGGGAGTCTGGGAGTACGTCGGGGGGGGGGGGGGGGTTGTTGATGGGTTTGTGGTACGCTGCCAAGCTGTTATCTCCTTAGCTGGGTTGAAAATGATTGTATTAATTGCTTCATTTACCCCCCCCCCCCCCCCCTCCCCTCCCCCCTCTCTCTCACACACAGACTCTTACAAACACAGACACCCACACGCAGTCCAGCCACGTTGTTTTTCAGGCGCGGATTGGTCTCGTCCCTTGTCTCTGCAAGCACTGTCTCTGCAGGCACACATCGAAGGGACCACAAACCTCATGAATGCCATATGCTTCCAAATTCAGTCCTGATAGCATGGAGACTGAGGGAGTCCAGAGTAGCAAGTGGAGCTCCGTTATAAGGTATTATAGAGGGCCAGATAGAGAGAGGAGGAGCAGGGGCTGCAGGTTACAGCAGCTGGGCTAGTGTTGCCTGGCTCTGCAGGGGTGGCTTGTTAGACACACTGCTACGCTACGACAGACTCCCCAACAGTAATAACTCTGGGATCTGACGGAAGGATGGCAGCGCTAGCCCTCCATGCTAACGTGCTGAGGCCAGCTAGCGCAGCTGGTGTTAGCCACAACCCAAAACGATCTCAGGACCCACCTCAGTCATTTCTCGAACACTTACAGTATGTCAGAGCTACCACGCTCTATAGATGCAGTCACATTTGTTACCATTTAAAAATGTAATATTTGTCTCCACTCAATATGGGCAAGAATTGGGAATGAAAGCACAAGGCCACTATGGTAAGTGGGTTTTATATACAAAACACATACTTGTGAAGACTTCATGTGAAACGCTCTATTGGGCAACAATTTATGTGAATTCAATACACCACGCTGCAAACACTTCATCTCAAGAGCTCCTCATAGATCCACAGCTATGTGCCTTTATCAACATGGCTCTCACATGGAGAACCTGCACGTGAGGTGGCTGAGGAGGACAATGGCTGACTGCCTACCCCATTTACTCTGTACACCTCTCAACCACCCAAGTTTGACTTGCTGCTTGACTTCTCGGGCTGAAGCGTTTCTGTAATGAATCTTTTATAAAATACTAGTTGAATGCATCAGTCGAGGTTTTTATTCCTTTGTTTATTGTGCTCAAGCAGTGGGTTTTCACTGCTCTCCTCTGTCAGCTCACCACCATCTCCCCGGTGCCAGAGCTTCTCATGGTGGGTGAGAATGAGAAGATGCTGCTGGTATCTGTGCAGCTGCTGCTGCTTGGTCTGTTGGAACTGAAGAGAGATTTACCGAGGTTTCATCAGACAGGTCGGCTCTTCCTAGTGAGATGACGTTGAATAGTAGAATTGTCTCCTGGCCAGGTGCAAAGACCTGCAAACGTGCTGCCGTGGAAACACGTTCAGGGGAAATGGGGACGTACGTGTCGGTGGATGGGCTTGGTACTCATACAGGTGTGTGTCTGGTATTGCTGATTTGGAAAGGGCAGGATTACCAGTCTGCAAAATTACCTGAAGGCTTCAAGGGTGTGTGTGTGTGTGTGTGTGTGTGTGTGGGGGGGGGGCATGGTTGAGTGCTTCAGGTCTCATGGAGGTTCACAGACTGGTTGATAACACTGTGAACGTGTGTGGTCTCCTCTCTGTACACTGTATGACTCTGGGTTTACATATGGCTTGTTAAAAGTTGGAGCCGGTCCTGTTTTGAACGTGGTTGCTTAGCAGGTTATCTGAGGTTAGTTGTCAGTTGTTTCATATGTCATATGTTTACATAGTTCCTGTATATGATCAGCTCTTTTTTCATCTCTCAGCCATCTTTTTTTTACACTGAGAGAGATGTTCTGTTGGTTAGAAGTTAAGTTTAAGAGATTCCTTGTGTTAATTATATTTCATTGGACATATTATTCAACACAAAGATGTATGATCCATTTAAATAACTATATTGGAGATCCATACATTCATCTGTGTTGTGGTAATGGTCTACGGTACATACATTATGAACAGTTAGCCATAGTGGTGTATTGTACTGCTGCTGCTGTTATTGTGAGGTAGACGGAGCAGCTACAGCCAGGTTCTGTCCATGGTCCTCCAAGCAACACTGTATCCCTCATCTCCCTCTCTCTTCTCTCTTAAAGGGACCTCCTGGCTCCCAGCCGTCACCCCACGCACAGCCACCCCCACACAACCCCAACAACCCCATGATGGGACCTCACGGCCAGGTAAGACGCACTCACACACACCCTGGTCTCTCACATACACTCTGCCCCCTCTCCCTCACCTTTTGCTGCACAGGCAGGGACAAACCTTTTTTTCGCACCACGTCGATGCAGATACGCCCGGAAGGGATTTTCTTAGCAGGTTAGAAGAGCATTTTCGCTAACCCCTTTCCTAACCTAATTCTCCTAACCTGCCACATTCTCCCTACCTGCTGCATAATTTCTCCTAACCTGCTATGAAAAAGTAACTTGTGGTGTGAAAAGAGTGTTTCTCACACAGGCAGGCAGTCCCTCTTCCACTTTCTCACTCAATCACTAACTCCCTCTGCCTATCCACTCACACAGAGAGGCCTCTGTTCTCTTCCTCCCTATCTATCCTATCCTCCTCTTCTACACCCACTCACTCCTTATCTGTCTCTCTCTCTTCGTCTCACTCACTCATTCACTCACTCACCCACACCCCCTCTCCCCCTACCCCCACTCCTAACCTGACTTCCACCCCCCACAACCTATGTCTATACAAACTGCCCTGCTACCTAGTTGTGGACAGACAGACAGTGGCCATAACGCTGTAGATGGGATAAATAATTCAGCTGTGTTGGCCCAGCTGTAGGAAGGAGAGGAGGGGAGGAGCAGGCCGACTCTCTCCTCTTCCTAAGCCCAGCACTCACTATCCCATCTCCCATCAATATCCCATTAATATTGCAGCAGTGCCTGACACTGTGGAGCGCTCGTACACAAACTCACCACAACTTGGCTAAGACAAAGGCAGAGAGAGAGAGATTGAGATTGGGGGAGAGAGACAGGGAGGGACCTGAGAGGGGGTGGAGGGGAAACAGCAGTCTTTCCCTTCAGGGCCTGGTCATTATATAAGCTGTCCTCCAGCTGGCCTCGTTTCCCCTCGCCCAACTAGTAGCTTGCGTTTAATTGGCTCTGAAAGCCTGTTTCTTTGTTGTCATGGTGTCATGTTTCGCCTGCCTGTACGCGTTTCTTATAGCGTGATAATGTGTTTGTAATGATTGACTGTCAATCACACTGGTTAGTTGCACTCTTGATGATTATATTATATTTAAGTTTGTTGTCCCTTGATGGATTCAATTATTTTCCGAATGTTATTGTTTCATTAGATACATTGAGCTATTTTCTGTGGTTGCAACACACTGTAGAAATGTTTCTTGTAGCTCTCTGTGGTACGATGGTCAGTACAGTGTGTGGATGCATATGGAAAAACAGATGTAGGTGTGTGTATTCTTCACTACCCTCCTGCACACCCTCCCAGCCACATCCACCACCCATCTGTACCCTCATCTGCTACTGTTCCCTCATTCAACATGCTGCGTCACCCACAACCATGTTCACCCTCAGCTATATATCTGTCTCTCTGTCTCTGTATGTTCTATTTGTTTTCAGTATCCGAGGACTGGCCTTCAGAACCCTGACACAACCTTTGCCTTGTGTAGAATGACAACAAAGCACCTTCAAACTTGGAGCTTTTTCTCCAGCACAATGGCTCCCCCTGCTGACAGCTGCAAGTAACACGCATGATGGATAGGACTAATGTTAACATCTGTCCTCCTCCCCACAGCCTTTCATGTCCCCACGGTACCCAGGTGGACCTCGTCCCTCACTTCGCATGCCAAATCAGGTAAGGTATCTATCTCTGAGGTGTACATTTTTAGGGAGTTGAATGCTCTGTGCTAATGTTTCTCTCTCTCTCTCTCCCTTCTTCCTTCAGCCACCTGTGGGAGTCCCAGGGTCACAACCACTCCTGCCAAACAGTCTGGATCCCACCAGACCACAGGGTATAACTTAAGGATATGTGCTTGTAGAATGTATTTGGTCTGAAATTGTCCCACGCTGACAACTTTCTCTCAATCGTTCCTCCTCCAGGACATCCAAACATGGGCGGCCCGATGCGGATGAACCCCCCCAGAGGGATGGGCGGCATGGGCCCACAGGTACAGCCAGGCACCATTCCTCTCCCCTAAAGTCTGCTGCTCCACCCCTCTGTCCATGAACCCCATGTCCCTTTACAGCACAACACACTGAGCACACAAGGTTTTATTCATCTCTACTTTATCCCATAAATTTAGTCTCAACCTTTTTCTATCGGTCTCAAAGCAAGCCTGACATAATACCTCTCAAGTACCACTCTCTCCTCGTTGAGTTTTTAATTCCGCTGTCTAGTTTCCAATCAGTCAGTTTGAGCATCGTGGCCCACTGTGCCCTGCTGCCCTTCTCCCCGCCTCCCTTACTGTGTGACTTTGGCAGTCAACAATTCAGCAGCTGGTGCGGCATCTGCTCGACAAGTGTAATCGTCTGCTGAACAAAACTCTACCTCTGAGTGGAGCTGCTCTGTGTCCTGCCCCACGCTGCCATCCTGCCAAGCCCCCACTGTGCAGCCATCACATCACAACTTAGACACACACAAGTCCGCCCCTGTTATCGTTATACACATACATTACTAATCAGGATCGAGTCATTAAAATCGCCTGGCTCAAACAGAACAAATGAGAGTGTGATCCCTGGAATGTATTGTCCTCGGTAATATGAAAGGTGTGTTCCTCTCTCTGTGTAGAACTATGGTGGTGGAATGAGGCCTCCTCCCAACTCCATGGGGCCAGGAATGCCAGGGATGAACATGTGAGTACAGTCATTCTCCAAAGGCATTTCATCACCTCCGTCTACTTATTATGATGTTTTATTTTGTCCAAATATCTGAATTGCTAATACAATTTCTATTAATAGCACTGATGGGACGTAAGAATATTTGACAAGTAACAATCTGAGGGAATACAAGCTCTTTGTTCTGCAGTGAGCCTCTCTCACACAACCTCTTCTCCCCTCTGTCTGTGTCAGGGGTCCTGGAGGTCGAGGTTGGCCCAATCCCAACGCAAACTCAGTAAGTCCTGCTCACGCACCTTCTCAATCACTCTAATGCCTTATTGGTTTTAGAGCCATTTCTTTGTTGTGAAAGTCACAAGTTTACTGATTGTGTCCCCTTTCTGTTCTCGCCATAGATAGCCTATTCCTCCTCATCTCCTGGAAACTATGTGGTAAGTCTTAAGCCTAAACAATGACTAGTATTGTTGGCCATAGCTGACATCTGACTGCTACTACTATGTCCAAATGTTTTGGGAATATCATTCCTCTAAGTCTCTCGTCTTTCTCCCAGGGTCCTCCAGGGGGCGGAGGCCCACCAGGAACTCCCATCATGCCTAGCCCAGGAGGTTTGTCCTACTTATTTGTCTCCATGTGCCTCCTCACTCATCCCACTCTAATTAAACTCCCAGTGCTCATTTACTTTGTGGGCACAGCCACACTGACATATTGAGTGATTTGTATGTTAAACAAGCGTAGCTATTTATGTGTGGTCTATACTGGACCTGTGTAAATTGGCAGGGTATTGAGCTGTGATCATTTGACTGTGATCAGTCTGATGTTCCTGTTGAGGACAGCACAGACAGAACAAACTGCTCTGGTCTAACATCCTGTGGATGTGCAGTTTTTGTTCGGGTGTGGAGCGGTTTCTTTTTGTGTCCACTATTCATTATTTATATACATACTTCTATTGTGATGCGTTGCCTGGGCAACCTGTGCACAGTGCTCCTTACACGTAGAGCTGGAACACAGTTTTCCACTGCAGTCGCCAAGGCCCCCCCCCCGCACTCCACCACACCCTCCGTCACGACTGCACAACCTGCTGCACAACCTACACCCAGGGCCACAAACTGGCATCAAACCCCACACTCTCTTTCTTTTTCTCCCCTTCTCTTGCTCCCTCGCTTGCTCCCCTTCTCTCTCTCCCTCTTTTTCCCCTCTCTCTTTCACCTGTTCTCTCTTATCTATCACTTAGTTTGATATATACATGTATCTCCTACTCTCACCACACTGCAATGTCAGCTCAAGGTCACCTCTATCCTCATATTCTATTCAGGATGGAGACACAAGGAGAGCAACATGATGTGCTGATCCTGTTTACTTCCCACTGGCATTGTAGTCATCATCAGGATTTAACCCCAAGTTCATGGAAACATGAGATATGAAAAGTTTGCGACATTAGGCTTTCCCAATCCATGTGGCTTGATGAGTTATAACCTGCATGTGTCTGTATGGAGCATTGTCACGTTTGGTGGTTTTGTAGAGTTTAATCTCAAAGCTGTCCATGCATGTGGCTGAAGGAAATGCAGGACAACACTGTGTAGTTGTGCTCAGTTACTGTAGCCTGGACTGACTGTTTCCTTCTCACCAGACTCCACAAATTCCAGTGAAAACATCTACACAATGATGAATCCTATTGGCCCTGGTGGTAACAGACCTAATGTAAGCGGGCTCTTTGTTTTTCATGGGTTTCCTGTTTTCAAATCGGTAGAGGTGATCATTATACAATTTAATATGATAATGACAAAGTTCAGTAAGTTGTAACTTTTTTACAGTTCCCGATGGGGCCGGGCCCTGATGGCCCAATGGGTGGAATGGGAAGCATGGAGCCCCACCATATGAACGGATCACTAGGTGAGTTTTAACAGCAGCGATCAGCTGATCAATCATTTAGAATATTATTCTCTGTCAGCATGTACAACCTTTGTCTGGAATTTGTTTAACCATTGATGAACAGGACCATTTACATTTCTGAAAATTGCGTGTTAATATTAGGCAGTAATTTAGAACTACCGTAGAAGTTTGATGTGGTCATCTAGTTTAAGTTGTTGAAAATCAGTAGCCGAGTTCTGTGAGAAGTACCACTTTCCTATTGTGACAATGCCCTCTTGTGGTGGTAGAGGGAATGCTCTCTTCATAGTAGTATTGATTGAAGTGGAAGCAGATTATGTGGGCAGCACGCGGGCACATTGATTATGTAGACAGGTGAGACATGATCGATGAAGCCAATGAAGTTGGGTCTCATCTGTATTTGAAACGAATAGCTTAATTAAAGCACATTAGCTGTGTTAAGTGTTGAATGTGATCCCCAGCCAGAGATGTTGATTATAGCTTTACAGTGATGAGCTTTTCTCTCATGTCAATCTCTCTCTCGTTGTTTTCAGGCTCTGGTGACATGGATGGGTTGCCAAAGGTAAGCCTCTATAAAAGACTCCATATTAGATAGACTTACATTCATTTCAACACACACCTATCAGGTGAAGGTTATCCAAAGCACTTATAATACTGATGATTTGGTTTGGACCCAAAGCTGCCAGAAATTCAATAACGGCACCTTATGATGACATCCAGTCACGAGAAATGGCTGATGAGAGTGGAAAGACCTGTCTGGTAAATCTTGATTTGTTTCTTTGTTTGTTTGTGTAGAATTCTCCCAACAACATGGCGGGCATGAACAACCCCCCGGGAACTCCGCGGGATGATGGGGAGATGGCAGGCAACTTTTTAAACCCATTCCAAAGTGAAAGTGTGAGTTCTCCACAGTGGTTCTCTTCCCTAACCTGCAACCATCAGGCAGCGTGCTTCTGTGAACAGATTTTAATCTCACTGCTGACTTACTCCTATATCCTAAACACTTTCCCTTCGGTCTTTACTTCACCTTGTCGAAATTACATTTGTTTTATAATGTCAAAGTAGAACATTCCTAATTACCTGGCTGTCTCATGAAGCAGTCTGCTTGTTATGCTTGTTAACACATTTTTACGTTGACTAAATCGTAATTACATTGAGTGAAGTTGCTTATTGCATGCATGTTGAATTAGCATCATATGAACAGTAATATGGCATTGGCTCATCTATTTCCCCCCTTCCCTTCTTCTCTCTGCAGTATTCACCCAACATGACGATGAGTGTGTGATTTGTTTTTTATTTTATCTTTTATTCTATTTTATTTTGTTTCTTTTTTTATCTCTCCCCCTTACCCTCCCACCCCGCTGCATCTTGCATTGCCCCCCCCCCCCCCCCCCCCCCCCTGGATGGCGTGCTGTGTTTTGCAGCCCCCCGGGATGTCACTGGAGCGCAGGACTCCCATCAAGATCACCCATCCCAGTGTGTGCAAAGTGGGGCTTCTGAGCAGGAAACAGTCTCAGAGCCACAGGAAGAGCCAGCTCAGTGACTCTCCCTCTCCGCCTGGTTTCCTCACAGGCCCAGGACAGTGAGAGTGGGGGACTCTGGCTGTCTGCAGGAACCCTCCTCAGCAACAGTTCTCTCAGCATCAAGGCTGGTGGCTCCACTCTACTACTTTATCATGTTATTATTTGTTTGTTCAAATGTTGTTTTTGCATGCAGCAGTTGTGAGGTTTGAGGCTCACCTTCATTCAGTTAATGTGTCCTTGTTTTGAAATGAAAAGCTTAACTGCTGATGCATTAGGGCAAGAACACTTTATATGTTTGTGTTTTATTAATAATAATGATATCATTTTCATAATTGATATTGTTATAATGATGTAGTTATCATTTCCTGTTAAGGGCACATTGTATCTCAACAACATCGACAACAGAATAAGCACACACTCAAAAAATGCACAATGACACTTCTGTTTACATGATTTTAGGTATTTGATGTTTCTTGTTCGTTTGTTTTTGTCTCAACGCCCTACGCATACCTCTCTGTTCTTCGCAGAACTTGTAGCCGATGTCTTTACTACCAGAAAACCATGGCACCAAAATGTAAACAGTTAAGCAGAGTGCGATAGGAGTACAAGAATAGCTGTTCACCTGCTTGACATCACTCATCTAGGAATGATCCTTCCTGACACTCCCCATCCATGTTATCACTGGAGTTCCCCAAAACGTCAATGTGAAAATGGAGGCGATATCAGAAACTTCTTTATCCTTTGGTACTCTAGTCTGTCAGTCTTCTACATGTCTGGTCACACGTACCCCTCCCAAAATGTTGAGTCAGTGTATATAAGTGTTTGTTCAGGCTTGTTGCATTACTGTGCAAAGATGGACTGATCAAATGTAATTTGGACAATTGCTAATTCTACTTTCAGTTCAGGTGGCTTTGAACATGTATTATTCTGCGACCTGTGTCCTTCCAATTCAGTAAAGACGGAAAGGGTTTTACAGACCCTCTGTTCTTCTATGGATTTGCTCTTGCCTGTAAATACAACATATTGTATTGTGGTTGTTTATTTGTTGTTTTGATATACAACTTGTCTCTGTATACTGAAAGTGGATCCTTCTCCTCCTGCATTGCTTTGACTGTTACTCTGCATACAATCTCCAGGCTCAATCTTTATTTACTGATTGTCATACAGGCCACTTGCTATCGGTTTTCATGTCGTTGTTGGTGTACAAACCTCCATCTGCTTCCTTCCAGTTAGGGTTGACCTCACAGATCCTTATGATCCGGTGTCTGACCCCTCTCACATGCAACCATAGTTTAGAGAGGGGCCAACTCCACAGAGCTCCCATCCACCTGTTCCCTCTGGGTCTGGGCTTGTCCATGGGCTGCTAGATCCTGGGTATGGGGTGGCTGTAGCACCACTGGTGATGGGAGTGTGAAATGACTGGAGTGACTGCACGGTGTGGCTTAATTCACTCTCCCGCTACAAGAAAGGAGTGCTCTATGGAACCGAGTAGCTTTTAGTCCACCTACTCACACTTGAATATGTACTTTGAGAAATGAGAGAATTCCACCTGGTTGGACTGAATTGTGAGTCAAACGATGTCTTTTATTCTAGTTTTTTTGTTTTGTTTTAATTTCTATGAAGTCTATTCAAGAAATTGTGTGCAAAAAAGGCCATAGAATATCTACACCTATTGAGTGAATTGACCCAAGGCTGTTCCACAAACTTTCATGTGATTTTCTTGTGTGTTGTGCTAAGCGGCAGATACCGTTTATTTCAAAAAGTCATTTTTCAACAAGCTACATATTTCTGTTCTTATTTAATATCATTCTGGCTTCTGTCTGTGATTGGTCTTTTGCCAGTGACCTTGCTATAGTGTTGGCAGATACTTTATGGAGTAGCTTGGATTCAGAGCTGAACAGGGACATCTTCTGGGTAAGTTGTTTTGAGGAACGACTAACTCCAGTGTTCCTCTAGCAGACTGACTGGCACACAGCCCTCTGTCCCCCACCCGCCCCCTACAGCCCCATCCTCACACTCTTGAGCCCTCCTTTCCTTTAATTTCCTCTTTGTAAATACTGTATAATGCATTTTGATATCATTGACATGTTTTGATATGTCAGTCACTACCAATGTATACAGCTGAAAGTCAATTATAAATGAACTGTCCATGTTTTCATAATAAAGAGACGATGTGCTGGACATTTTGATTGGCCAAAACAAAATTGTGGTAAAAATGAAATATGCATGTAAATTTACTTGAACATGTGAACATACAGTAACTGCACCCTAAACGCTTATTTCTGGTCGGGATACATATGTGAAAATAAACTGTCATCCATTTAGCTGGGTTTGAGGCGTCGTTTTATTATCTTGTAAGGATCGAGAGGGCGGTGAAGGGGATGTATGATGTCAATGATGCTGTTTATTCTTGCAATTGGAGCGTCCTCACTCTGTCCTTGTCTTCTATTACCAATAGAAATCATCTCAAATGGTTTCTAAGAATGGTTATTGCCTACTCAAAAGGCCATCGTCTCATTAAAACATGTGACCACCTATTATTACAGTTTTTAATATGAAGGATTTTTATCAATTTAAGAACTTTAAAAAGGAAAACATACTTAATGCCATTTTAAATTAAAGAATAGATCAAAAGTAATGCTTATGCAGAAAAACTGTGTCCTTGCTATTCACTCCTGATGAAATAGCGTTGTATATATTGATTCTCACTGATCCTCTCTCAGTCCTCTGTGTATAACAATTGTTGGTCATCTCTGTACTTCTATTGTGATGTATAATACTGTAACATTAGGAAGATTTGCGGGTGATGGGATGGTTGTGTGGGACAGGGGTCAAGGGGAGGGGATATAAATATTCTCCTGTACCGTTCATTGTCCTTTCTGATGACATGGCAGTATTCTATATGAAGCAGTCTGTCCCTTGGGTTTGCTTTGTATTTCATAGTAGGATAGTTCAGATCTTGTCTTAGGGAGTTATGTGTCTTGTGTAGGTAATAAATATGTCCTTTGTATGTTTCTTTATATTGTAAAGTTTCTTTAGACTGAAAGAAAAATGGATAATTTGCTTATCAAAAAAGAAACTGCATCAATAATAAATGTAATTTGATTTTTCCTCGTTGTTCGAGTCTTTTTTCTGTGCACATCTGATCATCAGTGTGTATTTATTTTATTAATTGACACTTCACACAGCCTGACGCTTTTCAAACTTTTGCAAGGACATCATAAAATATGACCGCTCATTTGAGAATAATGTATCCATTAAGAGAATAAAAAGTGATTCATCTCCCAAAGTATCTTATACAGTAATAATAATTTACTAAGTTTATGCTGTTTACCAAAACATGCTTGTCTTGTAATAATAATTTACTAAATTATAAATAAATGTGTGGTTTGAACCCATTTCGGTGTTTTTGGCAACCATATAAATTAATTCAGTAATTTTTTTTTTTTAAAACAATTATTTATATATACACTAGATGACTACTGGGTGCTGTTTTGAAGCCGCTGCACCTCCATCTTGGCACTCCCCCATGATTGTAACATATTTTGGGAAGCTATATGCAGTAAGACCCGAGGTGTGGTACATGTAAGTAAGACCCGAGGTGTGGTACATGTAAGACCCGAGGTGTGGTACATGTAAGTAAGACCCGAGGTGTGGTACATGTAAGTAAGACCCGAGGTGTGGTACATGTAAGTAAGACCCGAGGTGTGGTACATGTAAGTAAGACCCGAGGTGTGGTATATATAAGTAAGACCCGAGGTGTGGTATATATAAGTAAGACCCGGGGTGTGGTATATATAAGTAAGACCCGAGGTGTGGTATATATAAGTAAGACCCGAGGTGTGGTATATATAAGTAAGACCCGAGGTGTGGTATATATAAGTAAGACCCGAGGTGTGGTATATATAAGTAAGACCCGAGGTGTGGTATATATAAGTAAGACCCGAGGTGTGGTATATATAAGTAAGACCCGGGGTGTGGTATATATAAGTAAGACCCGGGGTGTGGTATATATAAGTAAGACCCGGGGTGTGGTATATATAAGTAAGACCCGAGGTGTGGTATATATAAGTAAGACCCGGGGTGTGGTATATATAAGTAAGACCCGGGGTGTGGTATATATAAGTAAGACCCGAGGTGTGGTATATATAAGTAAGACCCGAGGTGTGGTATATATAAGTAAGACCCGGGGTGTGGTATATATAAGTAAGACCCGGGGTGTGGTATATATAAGTAAGACCCGGGGTGTGGTATATATAAGTAAGACCCGAGGTGTGGTATACACCAAACATTATTAAATACATGTAATTTTGTCCTTTATTTAGATTTATTTAAAATACTGTTGAATTCCATTCATTCCTATGGAGGACTGCTTCTTCGTGTTGGCTTACCCTGTTGTGACGTTTTGATAACTGTAAATCTCTCTATGGCAAGGTAACTTTTATCAATATATTCACCTGTATATACCCCGCCAAAAAAAGAAATGCGGCAGGTAGCCTGGTGGTTAGTGTTGGACCAGTAAATGAAAGGTTGCTGGCTCTAATCCCCGAGCTGACAAGGTAAACGTCTGTCGTTCTGCCCCTGAACAAGCCTACCACTGTTCCCCGGTAGGCTGTCAATGTACATTTGTTCTTAACTGACTTTCCTAGATAAATAAAGGTTAAATAAACATTTTTAAAATATATATGTAAATAGCTGCTGATATGGCTATCATAAAGAACTACAAATGCCATGATGAGACTGCTGAATCGAGGTAAAGGTAAACTATTAACTATCTAATGCTAGCTAAACATAGTAATGAATAAATTGGCACCATTTCTTTAAATGGACAATTATGTGAACAGTCTTGTGCAAGTTTTTAATTGACACAATTCAATACCTGTTAGCAAAGGTGTCCTGACGTGCAGGAGCTTGCATGGATTTGTAGTTTTACATGATGTCTACTTTAACGCTAATTAACATTTTCGAATCAAATTAAATAGAGCCGAATATATTGATAAAAGTCACCTTGTCCGAAAGCGATTTACGTGGTTATCAAAAACAGGGTAAGCCGACGTGAAACACAGCCCTTAATTAAATTGTTTCAAAAATCCCCTATGGGAAAAATTAATGGAACCATTTCCCTATTTGACCGCTAGGTTTTACGGGTAATATGACACCTCCACTGTGGGGTTCGACATGGTGACTGGTGGCTTCAAAGCCTCTCATTTGTCAATGCAGAGCATCAGCAATCCAGGGTTTATATCATTGGTTTGAACAGCCAATTAATCTGTTTGACTGTCATCTGGATCTACCAATCGTGTGATCGCTTACAGAGGATGAGCCAATAGAAATAAAGGAACGATGTCAGGCCAAGTCTTCCTACGCCTGCTAAATTAGGTTATTGGTTTAGGCCCAAGGTGAACTCAGGAAGAGTCTGCCATCGCATGACAGAAGCATCAAGCAAAGCTAGCTATTGTCACAAACTCTTCGATCAGGCATTCTGTCCTTTTATCAAGCATATCATAAGGTAAGGGTACTCACTGTAGCATCGTTAAAATAAACATGAAGGACACAATTCAAGAGGGGTATTTTTGTATAAGATAGCAACTAACTAGCTAGCCTTCTAGCAGGCAAGCTTGGTCGCTAGCTAACTCACAACAAACTTCTCAAAGTATTCGAAACACCCACTGAAATCCTGAACATGTATTGCTAACTAACTAAACTAGCTACTGTAGCAAGCTAGCTAACTGGCTGTTTTCGAACGTTTCTCTCTAAGAAACGCAATGCGTCTTCACTCTTATGGTGACGAGCTAACGTTACCAGACCCAGAATCATAGATGAATCTGTTCAAACCACAGCAATCCATTCTTTTTAAACAAGATGCACTGTATAATTCCAGTGTGTATAGCCAATAACACCCCTTTATTTGAAAGGCACAGTTTATGCTGTTTACCAAAACATGCTTGTCTTTTCTCTGCTGTATTTCTAAATCACATTGACATTTCAACAGATGACTGACAAAGAGGGGGTGACTGGTGCAGGTGATAACCCACAGATGATTCTAACAGGGAAGAAGTCAGGGAAAGCATCGCTGCTGGACAGTGGGGAAGACTTTGAGATGTTGGATGATGATGAAATTGATGATGACCCTCCTCCTTTGGAAGATGCTGGGGGTGGGAAGAAGACTAAAAAAGAGCCTGCAGAGGACCAAGATGCTAGCCCTTCATCTCTAATAGATGAGTGGATGGATATACTAGGTAACAAAATGACCCTTATATTTACTATAGGTCAAAGACAAAGGACAATGATCGCGTATTGACAGTCGTCACCATTTGGTTAAGCTTATTCTCACTTATCTATTTGCAGGTAATGGCCAGCTAAGGAAGAAAGTTCTGCGAGCAGGGAATGGGCCAGACAGCAGGCCCACAAAAGGCCAGAATGTCGTGATTCACCTGAAGACTTCACTGGCTGATGGGACTCTTATAGAAGAGCAACCGGAGCTGTCTTTCACTCTGGGAGATGGTGACGTCATCCAGGTACATTCTACTTAGTATTTTAAGTGACGGCAAGTCTGATCTGATTCTATACAATGCAGTGATGTGAGTAGATATGAGAAATGTAAATGGAACAAATGTATGTTTCAAGTTCAGTGTTGCTTTTATCCACCAGCAATGCCTCCAACTTTGATCTTTGATTTATCAGATTTGAACTATTGTGTGCTTTCTCGCAGGCTCTGGATCTCACAGTGCAGCTCATGGAAATGGGGGAGACGGCCCTCGTCCAAGCTGACGCTAAATATGCATATGGTGCCCTGGGGAGGTATGGAGGGTTTCTTAATCTTGCTGGTTCTTTGTGGTTTCACTGGCATGTCTCGTTGTTACCCAAACAAGCCATCTATTCTAAGATTGTAATTACCTATAAAGATAACTCTAAAATGCTTTCTATGCTTCATGACGTCAAACTAGATATCATTAACCCTTGTGTCATCTTAACATTCTGTATACTCCCCTTTTCCTAAGGGACAAAAAAATGACCCGCCTTCACTAAACCCCTCAAATAAAGCAGCTTAATTGAATTTGAAACCCCAAATCTATTTTGCATGAAGAAACAACCTGTCATTCATCACAAACTTTGTGAATATCTAGGTTTTCCCTCTTCACAATGCAGAACGACTGCATTTAATCAGTGGACACCACTCGTTTTTATTACAACACCTGTCATAAGAGGTTTTTTATTATTATTGCTAAAGGTACTGCATAGGTGTAAACACATTTTTTGCAAGAGATGGCACCTGTATAGCCTAAGAAAGTAGCAGAAATGTGCAGAAAGTAATTTTGAATGCATTTTATTTAAGGGAAACACAGTCTTGAACCTTTTTTGCAACATAATGATATATTCTTATATACTGTACAATGAGGAATTCAACTACATAATACATAGTCTTCTCCCATTTTTGGAACCATTGCCCCGACCTACAAGGTGTATAAACAACAACAATAAAATAAGATAATAGATACAAAACAAAAACGTGAAGAACATAAATCAATCAACTCTAATTAGCACATGTAGGACAGTATGCAGGTCTGTGTACATGGACTTTGCAGATGTATTTCTCACATGTGCAGCACATAGTATTTGTTTTACAGTCCTTCTTTGGGGGCAGAGTTGTCATCTCCTCATCTTGCCTGCTGCAGCCTCAGGCCAATATTCAGCCTCCTGAACAGCTTGATCTTGTTCCATATCAGGAAGGCTTTGTATGAGGACACATCAATGATGTTATGAAAGATTGCCCGCTGGCCTCTAGTCATCATCCCCCTGCAGCTATACGTTCCAATCACCTTGTCCAGGTTGTCCACGCCTCCTTTGTTGTAGTCCAGGATGATGGCTGGCTTCCTGTCCTCACGATCACTGATCTCAGCCGTTTTGTGCAGTGTGCACAGGAGCCACATTATTGTTCCTCTTTGGGAGGTAAGAAACTAGAGCGGTGGTGGGGGTGAAGGCAAAATTTGATGAGAAGGCCTCTCTCCCCCTTGTTGCGAGGAGTGCAGGGGGGAGCTCAGGCTTGTTCTTTCTAACTGTGCCAACCATGGTGATCTTCCTCTTCAGGAGCTGCTGGCTGAGTTCATAAGAGGTGATGAAATTGTCACATGTGACCCTCAGTCCATCTGTCACATCAAGCACAACCCGCATCCCCTGGTTCTTCTCCGGGCCTCCGCTGGTTGGCTTCCCTGTGTAGACTAGCATCTTCCAAGCGTAGCTGGATTGTGTGTCACAGGCCACCCATATCTTGATGCTGTACTTTGCTGGGCATATTCCGCTGGAAAGGACAGTGACCTTTTGCCTTTAGAGATTAGTATCAGTGTCACAGAAAACAATCACATAAATCAATGCTATTACAGCAATACATAATACAATTAACAGTGAAAATCACTTGCATTACAGATATGAAAATAAAAATGTACCTCTGAATGGAACCAGCTGCTCATCCACTGTTACTTCAGGCCCAGGGTTGTAGATGTATGGCAGACGCTCCCCCAACTTTTCCTAAACGTCTCTTATGGCCGCCAGTTTGTCTCCCGCACATCTTGACTCACTGTTACCAAATCGTAGCATTCTTGAGAAAGTGTGAAAGACTTTGTGGCACGGAAAATCGCCCTTCCACTCTCTCGATCGCAGAGACTACATGTAGCCTCGCCTCTGGACCTATACACACCCGCTAAGATTAGCAGCCCTATGTAGGCACGCAGGTCAATCTCATCCATCCTTTTCCAGTTGTCTCCATATTTACGGGAACCCTCCATTTGTAATCTCCAGACTGATTTTTCTTTTTTTCGATGGCTGGTGTGATGAGCATGTAGAATGTTGAGGCAATGTCCTGGGCATATTTTGCTATTCTTTGACAAATGTCTCCTTCAGCTTGGGTATTTCTTCTTCATCTGAAGATGATGCATCGTGCTCTGGGTTGTATTATTCCCCATCTTCTTCAGATACCTCTTCTAAATCATTGTTCTCTTCTTCCTCCTGGACATCTGAAAACATCAGCTCTACGACCTGTTGTGCACTTATGGCTTCAGCAAAGAGAGAACTGGGGGGCTGTCATCTGCAGCACCTTTATAGCCTCTGACTGCATTCCACATTAGTAAACCATGTTTATTTTGTCTGTGAACTTGAATCATGTGGAGGGGGGATCCTGCACATGCACAAAGTTTTAATTTTGTCTGTGTGCTACTGATTTACCACAATCTAAATTTTGTGTGTGTTTTTGTGGTGTAAATGATTTTAGAACTGCCGGGTCAAAAATAACCATAAGACAATCTTTGTACCCTGGTGGTGTACATCTTTAATGGAAACATGAACAGAGGCAACGTTTCACTTTTTCTAATGTTGGTCACTAGGAAAAGTGATCAAATTTCAAGTTAAAAAAATATAATTTAGGGGGATTTCTCTGTTAACCTTTCTAGGGCTCGACAACATTCCGCTGAAAAGGCAGCGCGCGAAATTCCAAAATATATTTTTTTGTAAATGTCACTTTCACGCATTAACAAGTCCAATACAGCAAATGAAAGAAACATCTTGTTAATCTACCCATTGTGTCCGATTTAAAAAAAAAAAAAAAATTTAAAAAATGCTTTACAGCAAAAGCACAACATGATTATGTTGGGTCAGAGTCAAGTCACAAAAACACACACAGCCATTTTCCAGCCTAAGGTAGGAGTCACAAAAAGCAGAAATATAGATACAATTAATCACTAACCTTTGATCTTCATCAGATGACACTCATAGGACATCATGTTACACAATACATGTATGTTTTGTTCGATAATGTGCATATTTATATCCAAAAATCTGTTTACATTGGCGCGTTACGTGCAGTAATGTTTTGATTGTCTCCACTGGCAGCCTTGCCCCTGAGGTGCTTCCCAGTGCTGATCTGGCCCTGGAGGTACAGCTGCTGGATGCCACTGAGGCTCCCGACCTTGAGCTCCTCTCCCCCCAGGAGAGGGTTGCCCTGGCAGGGCAGAAGAGGGAGAGGGGGAATGTCTACTACCAGAGAGGAGACTACGCCTTCGCTGTAAACTCTTATGGCTTTGCCCTGCAGATCACCGAGTCCAGCTCTAAAGGTGACCGTAGTGACAGATTTTTTTTGTTATTTGCGAAAGCACTGTTTTTGGATGGGCCTGGGCACAAGACTCCCTGGAATTTACTAATCAAATCAAATGTATTGATATAGCCCTTCTTACATCAGCTGATATATCAAAGTGCTGTACAGAAACCCAGCCTAAAACCCCAAACGGGTGCAGCTGTGGCTTGGAAGCACGGTGGCTTGGAAAAACTCCCTAGAAAGGCCCAAACCTAGAGCGGAACCAGGCTATGAGGGGTGGCCAGTCCTCTTCTGGCTGTGCGGGGTGGAGATTATAACAGAACATGGCCAAGATGTTAAAATGTTCATAAATGACCAGCATGGTCAAATAATAGTAATCACAGTGAACAGGTCAGGGTTCCATAGCCGCAGGCAGAACAGTTGAAACTGGAGCAACAGCACGGCCAGGTGGACTGGGGACAACGAGTCATCAGGTCAGGTAGTCCTGAGGCATGGTCTTAGGGCTCAGGTCCTCCGAGAGAGAGAATTAGAGAGAGCATACTTAAATTCACACAGGACCCCGGATAAGACAGGAGAAATACTCCAGATATAACAGACTGACCCTAGCACCCTGACACAAACTACTGCAGCATAAATACTGGAGGCTGAGACAGGAGGGGTCACGAGACACTGTGACCCCATCCGACGATACCCCCGGACAGGGCCAAACAGGAAGGATATAACCCCACCCACTTTTCCAAAGCACAGCCCCCACACCACTAGAACGATATCTACAACCACCAACTTACCATCCTGAGACAAGGCTGAGTATAGCCCACAAAGATCTCCCCCACGGCACAACCCAAGGGGGGCGCCAACCCAGACAGGAAGACCACGTCAGTGACTCAACTCACTCAAGTGATGCACCCCTCCTAGGGACGGCATGGAAGGGCACCAGTAAGCCAGTGACTCAGCCCCTGTAATAGGGTTAGAGGCAGAGAATCCCAGTGGAGAGAGGGGAACCGGCCAGGCAGAGGCAGCAAGGGTGGTTTGTTGCTCCAGTGCCTTTCCGTTCACCTTCACACTCCTGGGCCAGACTACACTCAATCATAGGACCCACTGAAGAAATGAGTCTTCAGTAAAGACTTAAAGGTTGAGACCGAGTCTGCGTTTCTCAGATGGGTAGGCAGACCATTCCATAAAAATTGAGTTCTATAGGAGAAAGCCCTGCCTCCAGCGGTTTGCTTAGAAATTCTAGGGACAATTATGAGGCCTGCGTCTTGTGACCGTAGCGTACGTGTAGGTATGTACGGCAGGACCAAATCGGAAAGATGGGTAGGAGCAAGCCAATGCTTTAGTTTAGCAGTAAAACCCTAATCAGCCCTTGCATTAACAGGAAGAAAGTTTAGGGTGGCTAACACTGGAGTAATATGATACAATTTTGGGGTTCTTGTCAGGATTCTAGCAGCTGTATTTAAACTGAAGTTTATTTAGTGCTTTATCCGGGTAGCCGGAAAGTAAAGCATTGCAGTAGTCTAACCTAGAAGTAACAAGAGCATGGATTAATTTTTCTGCATAATCTGTGGACAAAATTTCTGATTTTTACAATGTTACGTAGATGGAAAAAAGCTGTCCTTGAAATGGTCTTGATATGTTCATCAAAAGAGAGATCAGGGTTCAGAGTAACGCCGAGGTCCTTCAGTTTTATTTGAGACGACTGTACAACCATCAAGATTGTCAGATTCAACAGAAGATCTCTGTTTCTTGGGACCTAGAACAAGCATCTCTGTTTTATCTGAGTTTAAAAGTAGAAAGTTTGCAGCCATCCACTTCCTTATGTCTGAAACACATGCTTCCAGCGAGGGCAATTTTGGGGCTTCACCATGTTTCATTGAAATGTACAGCTGTGTGCCATCTGCATAGCAGTGAAAGTTAACATTATGTTTTTGAATGACATCCCCAAGAGGTAAAATGTATAGTGAAAACAATAGTGGCCCTAAAACGGAACCTTGAGGAACACCGAAATAAATTTACAGTTGATTTGTCAGAGGACAAACCATTCACAGAGACAAACTGATATCTTTCCAACAGATAAGCTCTAAACCAGGCCAGAACTTGTCCGTGTAGACTAATTTGGGTTTCCAATATCGCCAAAAGAATGTGGTGATCGATGGCATCAAAAGCAGCACTAAGGTCTAGGAGCACGAGGACAGATGCAGAGCCTCGGTCTGACGCCATTTAAAAGGTCATTTACCACCTTCACAAGTGCAGTCTCAGTGCTATGATGGGGTCTAAAACCAGACTGAAGCATTTCGTATACATTGTTTATCTTCAGGAAGGCAGTGAGTTGCTGCGCAACAGCTTTTTCTTTAAAGTGTTGAGAGGAATGGGAGATTCGATATAGGCCGATTAGTTTTTAAAATATTTTCTGGGTCAAGGTTTGGCTTTTTCAAGAGAGGCTTTATTACTGCCACTTTTAGTGAGTTTGGTACACATCCGGTGGATAGAGAGCTGTTTATTATGTTCAACATAGGAGGGCCAAGCACAGGAAGCAGCTCTTTCAGTAGTTTATTTGGAATAGGGTCCAGTATACAGCTTGAAGGTTTAGAGGCCATGATTATTTTCTTCATTGTGTCGAGATATAGTACTAAAACACTTGAGTGTCTGCCTTGGTCTGCCCTGGCAGAGTTGTGCAGACTCTGGACAACTGAGCTTTGGAGGAATACGCAGATTTAAAGAGGAGTCCATAATTTATTTTCTAATGATCATGATTTTTTCCTCAAAGAAATTAATGAATTTATTACTGCTTAAGTGGAAGCCATCCTCTCTTGGGGAATGCTGTTTTTTAGTTAGCTTTGCGACAGTATGAAAAATAAATTTTGGATTGTTCTTTTTTTCCTCAATTAAGTTGGAAAAATAGGATGATCGAGCAGCAGTGAGGGCTCTTCGATACTGCACGGTACTGTCTTTCCAAGCTAGTCGGAAGACTTCCAGTTTGGTGTGGCACCATTTCCGTTCCAATTTTCTGGAAGCTTGCTTCAGAGCTCGGGTATTTTCTGTTTACCAGGGAGCTAGTTTCTTATGACAAATGTTTTTAGTTTTTAGGGGTGCAACTGCGTCTAGGGTATTGGAGAAACATTAAGAGCCACAAAATGTATTCCATGGGACAACTAGGTCCAGAGTATGACTGTGGCAGTGAGTAGGTCCGGAGACGTGTTGGACAAAACCCACTGAGTCGATGATGGCTCCGAAATACTTTTGGAGTGGGCCTGTGGACTTTTCCATGTGAATATTAAAGTCACCAAAAATGTGAATATTATCTGCCATGACTACAAGGTCCGATAGGAATTCAGGGAACTCAGTGAGGAATGCTGTATATGGCCCAGGAGGCCTGTAAACAGTAGCTATAAAGTGATTGACTAGGCTGCATAGATTTCATGACTAGAAGCTCAGAAGAAAACATTATTTTTTTTTTGTAAATTGAAATTCGCTATCATAAATGTTAGCAACACCTCCACCTTTGCGGGATGTGCGGGGGATATGGTCACTAACCAGGAGGTGAAGCCTTATTTAACAAAGTAAATTCATCAGGCTTAAGCCATGTTTCAGTCAGGCCAATCACATCAAGATTATGATCAGTGATTAGTTCATTGACTATAACTGCCTTGGAGTTGAGGGATCTAACATTAAGTAGCCCTATTTTGAGGTTCAGTCTCTTTCAAGAATAGCAGGAATGGAGGTGGTCTTTATTCTAGTGAGATTGCTAAGGCGAACACTGCCATGTTTAGTTTTTCCCAACCTCGGTCGATGCATAGACCGGTCTGAATGGGGATAGCTGAGCTGACTACACTGACTGTGCTAGTGGCAGACACCACTATGCTGGCAGGCTGGCTAACAGCCTGCTGCCTGGCCTGCACCCTATTTCATTGTGGAGCTAGGGGAGTTAGAGCCCTGTCTATGTTCATAGATAAGATGAGAGCACCCCTCCAGCTAGGATGGAGTCAGTCACTCCTCAACAGGCCAGGCTTGGTCCTGTTTGTGGGTGAGTCCCAGAAAGAGGGCCAATTATCTACAAATTCTATCTTTTGGGAGGGGCAGAAAACAGCCATGAGAAAGTTGTCCGGCTGCGGGGACTGTCTGAGGGGATTTATACTATTATCTGTACTTACTGGTGGAACAGACGCTGTTTCAACCTTTCCTACACTGAAATTACCCTTGCCTAACGATTGCGTCTGAAGCTGGGCTTGCAGCTCAGCTATCCTCGCCGTAAGGCGATCTTTCTCTTGTATATTATGTGTACAGCGACTGCAATTAGAAGGCATCATGTTAAATGTTACTACTTAGCTTCGGCTGGTGGATGTCCTGACGAACCATGTCCAGATAAAGCGTCCGGAGTGTAAAAGTCGAGTGAGGGAGAAAAACTACAAATATAAACGTTTAGTAAAAACCGTGAAGTTGTCAGGTAGCAAGGTTGGCAACAAAACGCACAGCAGCCCGTAAACAAGTCTGCAAGTTGTGACCTGAAATGACACGTATCAAACTAGGCGTCACGTGGCTCCAACTGATGGTGTGTGTGTGACTGCTGTTTCAGTGGACATTAGCCCGGAGGAAGAGGAGGAGCTGATGGACATTAAGGTGAAGTGTCTAAACAACATGGCAGCTGCCCAGCTCAAGTTGGATCACTACGAAGCAGCACTACGGTCCTGTGTTTCAGTGCTGGCCCACCAGCCAGACAACATCAAAGCCCTATTCCGCAAAGGCAAGGTAGGTATCACACAACTGAATGTGTGGATTTGAGTGTGCATGTCTGAAAGCATCACCATGGACTTCTGTATCTGTAGGTATTGGCCTTGCAAGGAGAATATGCTGACGCTATAAGGAATTTGAAGATGGCCCTGAAGTTGGAACCAAGCAACAAGGTACTGCACTCAACATTCACAAAATCATTATTTAGAAAGATGTGGAATGAAAACAAATACTCAGGACCACATGTTTTTGCAGTTCTTTCTGACATCCACCAGGTGGTGCCACATTCTCTAATATTGGTGATGAAGGAAACCAGGTGGACTGCAGACTCATCATTTTGGTGGATCTGATTTCGTGTTGTTGCTGTAAATAGGTTGGTTTATCGATGCCCAGGTGATATCTAAGCATTGCTTAGACATGTTGCTCCCTGCACAGGGAGAACCAGGGTGAACCACAGCGCGTTTGCTACTTGGACCATCTGCATGTTAATACTTAACACTCATGACCCACCACCCCACTCACTCCTGCCGCCTCAGTATTTTTTCAGTCCAACACACCAATGTGAAATCATGCTCTGACAGAATGCCTTGTACAATTGTCCCATACTGTATTTTTTTTTCTTCTTCTTGGACACTAATGTAGTGCATGAGTGTGTTGGGCTGGTAGTTGTTCTTATGTTGACATTTTCTATTAGCATTAGACAAGCTCTTGCATTCTGAACTGGAATGCAGGGTACACCACAGAGTTGGTTACACCATCTCAAGTGTGGCTGCCTGGGAATGTTTATGGTGGTGTTTTTGCTGAAGTGTTTTAGATTAGGAGCAGTAAACCATTACAAGTAGAATCTCAATGGTCTAGATTAGAAGATTGCATATTTATATGCAAAAATTGTGGTCCACTCCCTACTTTTAATTTTTTAAGGATGTTAGGGTTGTCTTGTCTGAATTCATTAATTTAATTAACACAATTTGCCTTTATCTTCTCAATACAAAAGTTTTTGTAAAATGGGGAAAGATGACAAGAACTGCAGCAGTTATGTAATTTCTGTCCTCAAACATTACTATTGTGTACATGACCAGAAGTATCGGCTGATTTTGAACATGGGAATGCCAAGGGGGGCCCTGTAAAAACCTGATATTGTGAAGCACCCATTTAATCTTGTCAGCAGTGGGAGATGAAACCGTAAGAGCGGAGACTTACCCAAACTCTCTACCCTCCTCTGTCCACAACACAGTGCTTGTAAGTGGCTCCTTGGAAGCTGTAATGGACATTTTGGCCAGTACTGTGAAAATGTCCTAAATTTCCCACTCACAAACCCTTAAGACGAATGACTAAGACTTGATATGAGGGGGCTGCCTCATGCAGGGAAGCTGTTAACTTACTACCCTTTTGTTGGCTGGATTTGTATTGGCACGAATATTCATTTTACAATAGCATCAATTTCTAATAATCAAGCCACCTGCAGTTAACAGAACACCTGACTATTATGGTGCATAGGGAATGGGTTGTCATCAGTGAATGTGTTTTTATATACACAGGCTATGTGATTGTGGGAAGGGGGTAGAGTAGTACGCCTGCAGCTTATTCTCACACTTTGCTGTCTCCTGGGGTAGACCATCCACTCAGAACTCTCCAAGCTGGTGAAGAAGCACTCTGAGCAGAAAGACGCTGAGCAGGCCATGTACAAGAAGATGCTAGGCAACCCAGGCAGCGGTGGCATGCAGAAACACCAGGCCAGGTCATCATGGGTGAGACGGTCCTCACATGAGGCTTAACCTGCTCATGTCAACAAACTGATGCTAGCCTAAAATGTTATTTGAACCCAGCTGGGGATCAGAAAAATATGTTTTGAGGTGTACATGGATGTCTTACCTTGTGAATGTATTTCAAAGTGAGGAAACCGTCTTCCAAGTCAACATAAAGCCTCACATTTAGTTTTCTTTTGTCCCCAGGGTGTCAGCTGGAAATGGCTGTTCGGTGCCACGGCTGTAGCCATCGGAGGTGTCGCCTTGTCAGTTGTCATAGCTGCCAGAAATTAGATAAGACAAATACTTTTTCTGGTGATTGCCTGCTCCCTCCACAGTGGGACCTCACAAAAAGCAACTGGATATCTGGCAGTGCCTGTTGGGACTGGTTAAAAAAAAGTGGGAAGGAAATGGCTTTATCTGCCACAACCTTTAGTGTGACGGTCCATACGTTTCTCACACTGTTCTGTCAATGCTTGGGAGAATTGACACATACTATACAATAAACATTTGTATATGAAAAGTACTTACCACTTTTTAAATGTGCATATGGCCATTTTTATTTCCAGAGACAAATTGTTAATTGCTCCTATAATGATTCTAAATATAAATTGAGCACTCTGAAATGAGAATTCTATGAATGATCGGTC
This sequence comes from Oncorhynchus clarkii lewisi, assembly GCF_045791955.1. Taxonomy (NCBI): domain Eukaryota; kingdom Metazoa; phylum Chordata; class Actinopteri; order Salmoniformes; family Salmonidae; genus Oncorhynchus; species Oncorhynchus clarkii. Next base: position 62,898,185 of record NC_092151.1, on the reverse strand, counting down.
AAAGTTATTTAAAATTAGCGAATGTGATATGGCCCTATATTTTTAAAGCATATGATTGTGCAATTATTTGCATTCTGACTTTGCTCTTTTACTGGGACAGTGCCAATGATGGGTATGAGATGAATCTAGATGCTGTATTATCTGGCCCTGGGATCCACACAGTCTTGGTCGACGGAAACTGTCACATTCTTTTAAATGGCAGAAAGAAACTAAGTCAATGGAGAATACCTCACTTTTGATAATTCTGAGAAATTTTGAAGGGTGTACCTTCTAAATCCAATTTTAGGTCAGTTTAACAAAACATCTATTTGATTATCTATCATTTTGTTAAATTCAGGATACTTGTTATATTCATGATATGTGTTATATTCATGATACTTCTCACCAAATGAGAAGTATCATGTTTTCTCTACAACAGACTATGTAAAAAGACAGTAAAGTGTTGCAGACATTGTTTGAGTTTCTCACATTCCTTTATTTGTTAATTTTGTATTTATTTCAATAAAAGTTTGTCAATTCTGGTACTATGAGCCACACCCTTTTTTGTATAATCAACCTTTTGGTATCTAATCTTTAAGATGTCTTGTCACTCGTACAACTGTCTATCTCTGACAGGTTGGGAGCACTTCATCTGTTATTACAGTACATGGACTCAACGCCTACACACTTAAGTCAAATGAGAGCTTGTTACTGTCAAAGAAAGTAAATGGATTTATAGCACTACAGGAGGTAGAAAACACTTGTTTGTCTATTTTATATTTGACACGATGCTCCTTTTCAATATAAACAATGTCTGTGTCAGACGACAGGTACTCATTTGCTTAGAGCAGGGGTGTCAAATTCATTCCGTTGAGGGCAGTGCTTTTTCTTTCAATTTGTGTCCAATTAAGCGCTATACAGCCAGGTGAGGGGAATTCCTATCTTAATTCATCAATCAAGTACAATGGAGTGACCCTCCGTGGAATGAGTTTGGATCTATTTTGCTGGTTGGCTTTACAGCTAGCAAACTAGAGCAGTTCCTCATGTCCTATTTTTTTTTGTTTGTACCAATTTGTTATTGACTGGACATTCCCAACTCATGGATTCAGTCAGACGTTGAGTAGTCCAGTGACCTAGTGTTTCCCTCTTCCTTGCAGATCTCTGTGTATCATCTGTACCCTGGTAGCCACTGACTAGACATGTCTCATGTTTTTAATGATTCACATTCTATTCTCGATGCCTCATATTTAAGTAAATAAACCGTTTATGATTAATCCTCCTTATACATGTGTCGACTTTATGTCACGTGGGTATGTTTATATATATAATTTATTTTCAATTTAACTTGTGACTTCATCACGCAATGCACGTAACATGAATATTCATTGTAAAGCTAATGATAGGTTTGTGCGTTTACGACACTGTGCTGTTCGTGCGTGAGCGTGGAGGAAATGGTAGCAAGATGGCGGCGTTGAAGGAGGAGCAGTGCTACGGATTGTCCTGTGGACGAGTGAGCAATGGCAGTAATGTCTCCGTTTTTCACGTAAAACTCACTGACAGCGCCTTGAAAGCATTTGAAGGTTATCAGAGCAGCAAGGTAAGTTAACAACTCAAGTACATTATTTAACTACAAGTTGGGTCTATTTTGCTGGGTTGCTGACAGAGCTAGCCGCTAGCAGTGGATATGGTAACGTTACTTCGCTGCCAAACCATGCCAGCTCAACTAGAACTAGCCAGCAAGCTTATTTGGTTCGATAGTCACTTAGCCAACGTTTAGCTATTTTATTTACATGAGTTAGATGGTATCTCATTACTCACTAGAAAAGTTAGTCCTTTTAAGCTAAGCAACTGCGCTATAATTTTTTATTTTTAATACAGGTTAGTTAACTTTTTTAAACCTGAACGTAGTGGCAAACGAGGCTGGTAACGTTAGCTGGCAATGCGTTTCAGTTATAACACTAGCTAGCTTTATCCCGAAGTGCTCTTGTCATCATAGCTGAATTCCTACCTATCTAGTTTTTGTCGTTACCACCACTAGTCGGAATCGATTAGTTAACGGTCAACTTAATTAACTCGCTAGGTAGAAAAGTAAGCTAGCTAGCCAACATTAACTAACCAACTTGTTACCTATATTTGCTGTTAAACCTTTGATTCGGTGTCTGTAATGGAGCTAGGGGCGAACGTTATAACAACAACCATATATTGTATGTAGGTAACTGTTTTTAGCTAACTAGACCGCTAACGTTAGCGAGTGGTGTTGAACAGGTAACTTGGCCAATCGATGACATTTGGCAAAGTTTAGTAGCTAGCTAAGTTTGCTGAGTTAACATTAAACTCTGGCGAATAAAAATACTTAGGTTAGGTTGCTTTGCTCTGTTGCTTCTGGCAGTCCTGAAAAGTGAGTTTGGAGGCTAGCCATCAGTAGCCCAAAAACTGCAAGATCGAGCAGGACATTTGTCAGTTTAACCTCTCATTTACAGCGATTCCCATTTTTAAAAAGCTAGTAAATAATGTTCTTGAGGTGATGATTGTCAGTCATGGACTTGGCGAGTTTATGTTAGCTAGCAATATAAAAGGTCTCCTCCCTACCGTTGATTCTACTCCTCCCTTGCTTGATTCTAATTGGTGAGCTGGCTGGCTGGCTCATTATATATTTGACTTTAAGAAAAGCCTGGTCATGCAAGCTAGCTACAGCATAACAAACACATTTTATAGGTAGAATGGCAAGTGTTTTCATGATGGTCTTTAAATTAAGTTAGGGAAGAGGGAGTGCCCAACACAGCCAGTGATATTTGACATCAGCTACCTACCCTGGTAACACTTATGTGTCCTTGATGTAGGTAATAAGAACATGGATGATATCCTGCTGTGCTCGTCTTTGAAGCACATTGCCTATTAGTATCATAATTCTGTTGCATTTTCTTGCACACTAAACAAACATTAATTTAAAGACTAGGCTACATTGTTAGGAGTACAATGCAAATAGTCTGGGTAGCCCTTTGATTAGCTGTTCAGAAGTCTTATGGCTTGGGGGTAGAAGCGGTTTACAAGCCTTTTGGACCTAGACTTGGCGCTCCCGTACTGCTTGCTGTGCTGTAGCAGAGAGAACAGTCTATCACTGGGGTGGCTGGAGTCTTTGACCATTTTTAGGGCTTTCCTCTGACAATGCCTGGTATAGAGGTCCTGGATGGCAGGAAGCTTGCCCCCAGTGACTTACTGGGCAGTACGAGCAGTTGCCATACAAGGCAGTGATGCAACCAGTCAGGATGCTCTCGATGGTGCAGCTGGAAAACCTTTTGAGGATCTGAGGACCCATGCCAAATCCTTTCAGTCTCCTGAGGGGAAATAGGCTTTGTCATGCCTTCTTCAGGACTCTCTTGGTGTGTTGACCATGATAGTTGGATGTGGACACCAAGGAACTTGAAGCTCTCAACCTGCTCCACTACAGCCCAGTCTATGAGAATGGGGGTGTGCTCGGTCCTCCTGTAGTCCACAAACGTCTCCTTTGTCTTGATCACGTTGAGGGAGAGTTTGTTGTCCTGGCACCACACGGCCAGGCCGCAGACCTGCTCCCTATATGCTGTCTCATCGTTGTTGATCAGGCCTACCACTGTTGTGTCATCAGCAAACTTGATGATGGCGTTGGAGTAGTGCCTGGCCATGCAGTCACAAGTGAACAGGGAGTACAGGGGGGGACTGAGCATGCACCCCTGAGGGGCCCCAGTGTTGAGGATCAGCGTGGTGGATGTGTTGTTACCTACCCCTATCACCTGGTGATGGCCTGTCAGGAAGTCCAGAATCCAGTTGCAGAGGGAGGTGTTTAGTCCCAGGGTCCTTAGCTTAGTCATGAGCTTTGAGGACACTATGGTGTTGAATGCTGAGCTGTAGTCAATGAATAGCATTCTCACATAGGTGTTCCTTTTGTCCAGGTGGGAATGGGCAGTGTAGGGTGTAATAGAGATTGGGGCGGTATGCAAATTGGGGGGGGGGGGGTTAGAGTTTCTGGGTTGATATGAGCCATGGCCAGCCTTTCAAAGCACTTCATGGCTACAGATGTGAGTGCTACGGGTCAGTAGTCTTTTAGGCAGGTTACCTTGGTGTTCCTGGTCACAGGGACTATGGCGGTCTGCTTGAAACATCTTGTTATTTCAGACTCCGTCAGGGACAGGTTGAAAATGTCAGTGAAGACACTTGCCAGTTGGTCAGCGACTGCTCGGACTACACGTCCTGGTAATCTGTCTGGCCCTGCAGCCTTGTGAATGCTGACCTGTTTAAAGGTTTTACTCACATCGGCTGCGGAGTGCATGATCACACATATGTCCGGAACAGCTGATGCTCTCATGCGTGTTTCAGGGTTACTTGCCTCGACGCGAGCATAAAAGTAATTTAGCTTGTGTCACTGGGCAGCTTGCGGCTGTGCTTCCCTTTGTAGTCTGTAATAGTTTACAATAGCCCTGCCACATCCGATGAGCGTTGTTGCCGGTGTAGTAGGTTTCAATACTAGTCCTGTATTGACACTTTTCCTGTTTGGTGGTTTGTCGGAGGGCGTAGCGGGATTTCTTACAAGCTTATGGGTTAGAGTCCCGCTTCTTGAAAGCGGCAGCTCTAGCCTTTAGCTCAGTGCAGATGTTGCCTGTAATCAATGGCTTCTGGTTGGGGTATGTACGTACAGTCACTGGGGACGATGTCATCGATGCCCTTATTGATAAACCCAGTGACTGATGTGTACAGAAGAATCCCAGAACATTCCAGTCTGCTAGCAAAACAATCCTGTAGCTTAGCATCTGCTTCAGCTGACCACTTTTTTTTAATAGACAGTCTCTGGTGCTTCCTGCTTACATTTTTTTTGTAAGCAGGAATCAGGAGGACAGAATTATGGTCATAATTGCCAAACGGAGGGTGAGGGAGAGCTTTGTACGCGTCTCTGTGTGGAGTAAAGGCGGTCTAGAGTTTTTCCCTCTGGTTGCACATTTAACATGCTGGCAGAAATGTGCGGTAGTTAAACTGGAGGGATTGGACCGCTGTGATCTGTGGCGATGTGGGATAGCTTTTCTCATTTATTACCCTGCCTGAGCTTGGCGCTGATTTCAGAGGATGCAGCCTTGTAGTTGATGAATAGTATCACTTTTTTATGCCTTTCATCCCAAGGCTCCATTGTCCACTGCTGAGGGAATTGTTTTGAAATGTCTCTCGTAGAGGTTAAGAGTGTTGGACCATTAATCCAACGGTTGCTTGTTCGAATCCCAGAGCCCGCTAGGTGAAGAATCTGTCTGTCTACCCTTGAGCAAGGCACCTACAAGTCCTCCCGTACAGACATGGCGAGTAATACCTTAAAGGGATATTCACCCAAATTACACAATGACATATTGGTTTCCTTACCCGGTAAGTAGTCTATGTACAAGGTATGAAAGCAATAAATGCTTTGGTTTTATTTCCCTTGCTCTTCTTCCAAATGTTAAAGTTTTAGCAGTTGTTTCACATTCAAATCATGGGCCCGATATTAGCATTGTCTAAAACATTGCCTAAAACATCTGAAATCTAACATTTGAGTCGCAAGTCACTTATAGATTTGAACATGATGTGTGAGAAAAGCTAATATCGGTGTCGTGACTTCAGTATGATTTGTGCCATATATGGGATTTGGGAAAATGCTTTTAGAGAAGGTGCCAGGTAAACCAAAGCATGGATTGCTGTAGTTTGGGTGAACTATCCTTTTAAGCAATGTCAGTATGTAATAGTATAAACCTCATCCTATATTCACTGGTATTACACCACAAAGGCGTCCTCATGCTTCCCAGCTGAAACAGTTCAGAAGAGTTTGTGCATATAATTTGTCATTTTGATGAATTTGGCAAAAACTTCAATTAATTATATTTCTTATCTTAGATTATTTCTGACTCTTTTGCCTACAGCATCTCAAAATGGACAGACAGTACTGAAAAAAGTCCTCTCACTGTCAACTGTGTTTATTTTCAGCAAACTTAACATGTGTAAATATTTGTATGAACATAACAAGATTCAACAACTGAGACACAAACTGAACAAGTTCCAGATATGTGACTAACAGAAATGGAATGTGTCCCTGAACAAAGGGGGGGTCAAAATTAAGTCAGTTATTGCTGTGAGATGTTACCCCATTCTTCCACCAATGCACCTGCAAGTTTCTGGACATTTCTGGGGGGAGTGGCCCTAGCCCTCACCCTCCAGTCCAACAGGTCCCAGATGTGCTCAATGGGATTGAGATCCGAGCTCTTCGCTGGCCATGGCAGAACACTGACATTCCTGTCTTGCAGGAAATCACGCACAGAACGAGAATTATGGCTGGTGGCATTGTCATGCTGAATGCCTGCAATGACGACAAGCTCAGTCCGATGATGCTGTGACACACCGCCCCAGACCACAACGGACCCTCCACCTCTAAATCGCTCCAGAGTACAGGCCTCAGTGTAACGCTCATTCTTTCGATGACGAACGTGAATCTGACCATCACCCCTGGTGAGACACAATCGCAACTCGTCAGCGGAGAGCACTTTTTGCCAGCCCCGTCTAAGTCCAGCGACGGTGAGTTTGTGCTCATAGGCAACGTTGTTACCTGTGATGTCTGGTGAGGACCTGCCTTACAACAAGCCAACAAGCCCTCAGTCCAGCCTCTCTCAGCCTATTGTGGACAGTCTGAGCACTGATGGAGGGATTGTGCGTTCCTGGTGTAACTTGGGCAGTTGTTGCCATCCTGTGCTTGTACGGTCAGCTGTCCGTCCTGCCTCCCTGTAGCACGGTCTTAGGCGTCTCACAGTACGGACATTGCAATTTATTGCCCTGGCCACATCTGCAGTCCTCATGCCTCCTTGCAGCATGCCTAAGGCACGTTCACGCAGATGAGCAGGGACCCTGGGCATCTTTCCTTTGGTGTTTTTCAGAGTCAGTCGAAAGACCTCTTTAGTGCCCTAAGTTTTCATAGCTGTGACCTTAATTGCCTACCTTCTGTAAGCTGTTAGTGTGTTAATGACTGTTCCACAGGTGCATGTTCATTAATTGTTTATGGTTCATTGAACAAGCATGGGAAACATTGTTTAAACCCTTTACAATGAAGATCTGAAGTTATTTGGATTTTTACGAAAGACAGGTTCCTGAAAAGGGGACGTTTCTTTCTTTACTGAGTTTATCTGCTTTAAAAAAAATAGTATCAAAGGTCTTAAATTTATTTCACCTTTATTTAACCAGGTAGGCTAGTTGAACAATTTCTCATTTGCAACTGCGACCTATGCAAGCACACTCGTTCGTGTTTTCTGCGAGCCAAACTAAAGCATGCCGATGCCTTAAGTGGCAGGTTGGCCAGCTCGACAGCGTTTACGTCTGAGGGAGCCATTGATACCCTTTTGACCCCTCTGGGTAGTGTGCACAGTGTTTTAGAATCTGAATCTGGGAGGTCTAAAGGTAAATCCTGCATCATTAATAGGGTGTTTCCCTCCGCCCTGTAGTCAGCTGGCCACAGACAAAGTAAGATCCATCTTGAGAAAGCTCAGACACTGCAAAGAAAGGAGGGAAGTTAAGATGACAATACCTTGTGCTCCAGTTTTGATATCTGTGCCCAGGACTCCCGAGTGGTGCAGCGGTCTAAAGCACTGCGTCACTACAGACACCCTGGTTCGATTCCAGTCTGTATCACAACTGCTGTGATTAGGAGTCCCATAGAGCAGCGCACAATTGGCCCAGCGTCGTCCGGGTTTGGCCGGTGTAGGCCGTCATTGTAAATAAGAATTTGTTCTTAACTGACTTGCCTAGTTCATTTAAAAAAACAGCTGTGAAGGGAGTGCCTAAGGTCTGGCTGGTCCTGTTTTTCCTCTGTCTGGGGACTTCTGTCTATTCCAAACACACTGCAGAATGACTCATCTTTTATTGCTGCTTTGTGAAATTAAATATTGGTTGTAGATGGAATAGAGTTCAACACTACCAGTTCATTTAGGCCTCTTGCCCCATGTTGACCAGGAGGAAAACCTATAAGATGGTATATAGAAAGTATTGTTTTAACACATCCTGTTTCACCATCCAATAATACATTATTTCCTTTTCTAGGTCTGGTCCTCCTCTGAGAATGTTATTTATTATACAGTAGGCTTGGGCGGTGTACAGATTGTCATACCGACCTTATGCCATTCCAGGATATTCGATAACACCTGCATTGAACACAAGGTGGTGCCAAAAAATGTCTGCCTTACAAGAATGCTAACAAAATTAGCACAAGTATTGGTGCGTTTTCAATGGAGGCTGCTAGCTAAATATGCTAATTAGCGCAAATGAAAATAAACGAATTGCAGAGACAGGTAATCCCGCTCCATAAAGTCTATAGGTAGTAGCAACCAAATGTTATTTTTGTTGAGTTGGGACATTGACAAGCAATGTGAATGAGAAACATTGTGCAAATGAACAGTCTTGACAAATGCTTGTCTGAAGGAAGACTAGTACTGGCTCAGAACAGAATGTGTAGGCTTCACGCTGTCTGTGGAGTCTGGCGTCGCTAGGGCAACGGGCCTGCCTGCTCTGCTCAGAGAACAGGCCGAGAACGGAGAAGAAATGTAAGGAAATCAAGATAGCGGCTGCTGTACAAAAACTCATCCAATGGGCCTTGACTTCTCAAACACGGCAGAAAGCTAACATATTATGCCGCATCACTTTATTAATTCAGCCGTTTACTTGCAAGTTAAATTTAGGGCTCACGGTTTTCACGCAGGATAAAAAAGAATGCGTGAAATATCTAACGTTTTAAAATGCTTATTGTAATTTCTGCTCGTCATCAAGACTAATTTCGCGCTTCAGTTGCACTTCAGCACTCAGAATGCGTTTGCAAATTCTCATCTATCAGCAGACAGACAGCACTCTGTGTAACTACTGTTCTCCGGGAAAATGCAAGCTGAACTTCAAGCAAAACATGAAATGAAGCTGGCTGCAATCTTTCTATGATAAACATTACAAATATGATGGCTGTGCAACTTATTTGCTTTTTCATAGTAAGCTCATTTATCTGTGGCTACCAGCCAAATAGCGTTGCACTACTGTTATCTGATAACAGTTAAATGTTCTGCTGAATATGTTGCTCTAATGCATTTTCTGTGAAGGAACTATAGTTGTATATCCTTGATCACTCTTGAAGCAGAAAACACTGTTGGCTTTCAATATAGAACGGGACCCCTGTCAATACACAGTTGGAACCCTGCTCCCACTTTCTCCTGTTCTGGTATTTAAGTGATAATGCCCTAGAAGCTGGTGGTTGGGGGATTATATTGGCAAATGTATTGCACAAGTTGACTGAAGGTATTTACTAAAGTAGCTACAAATATAAAAATGTATTGAACTAGTTGAAATGGTATTTCCAAATACACCGGTATACCGACCAAGCCTCACGAGGCACTGTTTTTAATCCTCACCGAGGCGCTGTAATCCGCAATGCAAACAACTACATGTAAAATCACAGAGAATGCGAACAAGTACATTGCAAACATTTTGTACAGTTTAGGTCAGAAACTGTATAAGTAACTTAAATGCTACTGTTTGCTACTTGCGCAAAGCACATTAGACAGCATGGCTTTTGATCTAAATCAAATCAAATCAAATTTTATTTGTCACATACACATGGTTAGCAGATGTTAATGCGAGTGTAGCGAAATGCTTGTGCTTCTAGTTCCGACAATGCAGTAATAACCAACAAGTAATCTAACTAACAATTCCAAAACTACTGTCTTATACGCAGTGTAAGGGGATAAAGAATATGTACATAAGGATATATGAATGAGTGATGGTACAGAGCAGCATAGGCAGGATACAGTAGATGGTATCGAGTACAGTATATACATGAGGTGAGTATGTAAACAAAGTGGCATAGTTAAAGTGGCTAGTGATACATGTATTACATAAGGATGCAGTCGATGATATAGAGTACAGTATATACGTATGCATATGAGCTGAATAATGTAGGGTAAGTAACATTATATAAGGTAGCATTGTTTAAAGTGGCTAGTGATATATTTACATTTCCCATCAATTCCCATTATTAAAGTGACTGGAGTTGAGTCAGTGTCAGTGTGTTGGCAGCAGCCACTCAGTGTTAGTGGTGGCTGTTTAACAGTCTGATGGCCTTGAGATAGAAGCTGTTTTTCAGTCTCTCGGTCCCAGCTTTGATGCACCTGTACTGACCTCGCCTTCTGGATGATAGCGGGGTGAACAGGCAGTGGCTCGGGTGGTTGATGTCCTTGATGATCTTTATGGCCTTCCTGTGACATCGGGTGGTGTAGGTGTCCTGGAGGGCAGGTAGTTTGCCCCCGGTGATGCGTTGTGCAGACCTCACTACCCTCTGGAGAGCCTTACGGTTGAGGGCGGTGCAGTTGCCATACCAGGCGGTGATACAGCCCGCCAGGATGCTCTCGATTGTGCATCTGTAGAAGTTTGTGAGTGCTTTTGGTGACAAGCCAAATTTCTTCAGCCTCCTGAGGTTGAAGAGGCGCTGCTGCGCCTTCTTCACGATGCTGTCTGTGTGAGTGGACCAATTCAGTTTGTCTGTGATGTGTATGCCGAGGAACTTAAAACTTGCTACCCTCTCCACTACTGTTCCATCGATGTGGATAGGGGGGTGTTCCCTCTGCTGTTTCCTGAAGTCCACAATCATCTCCTTAGTTTTGTTGACGTTGAGTGTGAGGTTATTTTCCTGACACCACACTCCGAGGGCCCTCACCTCCTCCCTGTAGGCCGTCTCGTCGTTGTTGGTAATCAAGCCTACCACTGTTGTGTCGTCCGCAAACTTGATGATTGAGTTGGAGGCGTGCGTGGCCACGCAGTCGTGGGTGAACAGGGAGTACAGGAGAGGGCTCAGAACGCATCCTTGTGGGGCCCCAGTGTTGAGGATCAGCGGGGAGGAGATGTTGTTGCCTACCCTCACCACCTGGGGGCGGCCCGTCAGGAAGTCCAGTACCCAGTTGCACAGGGCGGGGTCGAGACCCAGGGTCTCGAGCTTGATGACGAGCTTGGAGGGTACTATGGTGTTGAATGCCGAGCTGTAGTCGATGAACAGCATTCTCACATAGGTATTCCTCTTGTCCAGATGGGTTAGGGCAGTGTGCAGTGTGGTTGAGATTGCATCGTCTGTGGACCTATTTGGGCAGTAAGCAAATTGGAGTGGGTCTAGGGTGTCGGGTAGGGTGGAGGTGATATGGTCCTTGACTAGTCTCTCAAAGCACTTCATGATGACGGAAGTGAGTGCTACGGGGCGGTAGTCGTTTAGCTCAGTTACCTTAGCTTTCTTGGGAACAGGAACAATGGTGGCCCTCTTGAAGCATGTGGGAACAGCAGACTGGTATAGGGATTGATTGAATATGTCCGTAAACACACCGGCCAGCTGGTCTGCGCATGCTCTGAGGGCGCGGCTGGGGATGCCGTCTGGGCCTGCAGCCTTGCGAGGGTTAACGCGTTTAAATGTCTTACTCACCTCGGCTGCAGTGAAGGAGAGTCCGCATGTTTTCGTTGCAGGCCGTGTCAGTGGCACTGTATTGTCCTCAAAGCGGGCAAAAAAGTTATTTAGTCTGCCTGGGAGCAGGACATCCTGGTCCGTGACTGGGCTGGATTTCTTCTTGTAGTCCGTGATTGACTGTAGACCCTGCCACATGCCTCTTGTGTCTGAGCCGTTGAATTGAGATTCTACTTTGTCTCTGTACTGACGCTTAGCTTGTTTGATAGCCTTGCGGAGGGAATAGCTGCACTGTTTGTATTCGGTCATGTTACCAGTCACCTTGCCCTGATTTAAAAGCAGTGGTTTGCGCTTTCAGTTTCACGCGAATGCTGCCATCAATCCACGGTTTCTGGTTAGGGAATGTTTTAATCGTTGCTATGGGAACGACATCTTCAACGCACGTTCTAATGAACTCGCACACCGAATCAGCGTATTCGTCAATATTGTTATCTGACGCAATACGAAACATGTCCCAGTCCACGTGATGGAAGCAGTCTTGGAGTGTGGAGTCAGCTTGGTCGGACCAGCGTTGGACAGACCTCAGCGTGGGAGCCTCTTGTTTTACTTTCTGTCTGTAGGCAGGGATCAACAAAATGGAGTCGTGGTCAGCTTTTCCGAAAGGAGGGCGGGGCAGGGCCTTATATGCGTCGCGGAAGTTAGAGTAACAATGATCCAAGGTTTTTCCACCCCTGGTTGCGCAATCGATGTGCTGATAAAATTTAGGGAGTCTTGTTTTCAGATTAGCCTTGTTAAAATCCCCAGCTACAATGAATGCAGCCTCCGGATAAATGGATTCCAGTTTGCAAAGAGTCAAATAAAGTTCGTTCAGAGCCATCGATGTGTCTGCTTGGGGGGGGATATATACGGCTGTGATTATAATCGAAGAGAATTCTCTTGGTAGATAATGCGGTCTACATTTGATTGTGAGGAATTCTAAATCAGGTGAACAGAAGGATTTGAGTTCCTGTATGTTTCTTTCATCACACCATGTCTCGTTAGCCATAAGGCATACGCCCCGCCCCTCTTCTTACCACAAAGATGTTTGTTTCTGTCGGCGCGATGCGTGGAGAAACCCGCTGGCTGCACCGCCTCCGATAGCGTCTCTCCAGTGAGCCATGTTTCCGTGAAGCAAAGAACGTTAGTCTCTGATGTCCCTCTGGAATGCTACCCTTGCTCGGATTTCATCAACCTTGTTGTCAAGAGACTGGACATTGGCGAGAAGAATGCTAGGGAGTGGTGCACGATGTGCCCGTCTCCGGACTCTGACCAGAAGACCGCCTCGTTTCCCTCTTTTTCTGAGTCGTTTTTTTGGGTCGCTGCATGGGATCCACTCCGTTGTCCTGTTTGTAAGGCAGAACACAGGATCCGCGTCGCGAAAAACATATTCTTGGTCGTACTGATGGTGAGTTGACGCTGATCTTATATTCAGTAGTTCTTCTTGACTGTATGTAATGAAACCTAAGATGACCTGGGGTACTAATGTAAGAAATAACACGTAAAAAAACAAAACACTGCATAGTTTCCTAGGAACGCGAAGCGAGGCGGCCATCTCTGTCGGTGCCGGAAATCTAGGAGAGGATTCTCTGCTGTTACCAAGCAGAGACTGATTTTGGATAAACTAACCACTTTAGCAAGATGTCGAACTAGCTACTAAATTAGCAAACGGAAAACAACACCAGTGCATTTTTAGCACCTTTTAGACAGTTAACTTAACTATTAAGGTACATGGCTGGCAAATATTTATTTGTGAATTCCATACTAGATCACCTCGTGATGTTTGTTTACAAGCACAACGACATCACTCGGGACTACCGGTAAGCTTCATAAAGAAAAGTAGTGACTGATGAAGTGACTAATGTGATCTTTATCTTCTAACATATTGCACAAGTTGACTGCCGGTATTTACTTAGATACAAATACTACATTTTATAATACAAAAAAGCAAATAGTTTAAACGGTATTGAAAAACCTGTTATTTTCCAAATACCCCGGGAATACGGTATACCTCCCAATCCTATTATACAGCATTTAGAGCATTGTGCTTTCCAAGTGCGTTGTGCAATAGTCCTCAGGTAGCATGGCAGACTGTTATCCATGTCTGACTTGAGCAGTGCCAACGACAGCACGTTCCTCTGCTTGAACATCTGAGCAGAAGTACAGAGTGAACTCAAGCTCCATTCTGGGGATTGCCAATCTGGAGCCTAACACACAAGGAAAAATAAGCCCTAATGTGATATTAGGGCCCTAATATTTTATCCTTTTGACGCTTTGATATAAATGGACTGCAAAGTGTTAACGTGGCATCTTATAGGATGCAGTCGTCCTCTACCCAATAGTCAGACAAGCGCAGGTTGTAAAGAATTGAATACCGTCCAAGACCTTTTCAGAACATTCTACTGTTCCATCTTTTGTTTTTTGATAGGTAGTGTTTATTCAAATGGCTGCTGGTTTTCATCAAAGTATATTTTGCTGCCAGATGCCTCCAGTTACTAAAGCAGTAACCTTTTTTAGAAAAGCAACCAGTGTATGAAATCATGCCAAAACCTTCAAGATTGCACCTACAATAGGCTATTTCAGCAAAATGGATAGAAATTGAGTTGAACTTTTGGTGTCCCTCTGGGATGATTGACACTGTTTTGGCCCAAAGCGTTTTGGTTTCAATGTATGAGGTAAAGGCCAAGTTATTCTTGTCTTCTGTGCAGGCAGAATTCATTTTCACATTACGTTCCTTACACAGCATTGAGCTCTACATATGATTAAAGGAATGAAGAGAGGTTTATAATTTCTAACCAGTTTTTCATAAGCTGAGTAAAAACATGTTTCTCACATGTGATCCAGTCTTGCTCGTAAGCTTAGAGATGTTTGCTACAAGTAGCTTCACAAACTAGCAGAGGAGATGCCTCATATCTTGTCATTGGAAAGCCTTTTAGTTTGCTGGCGGGCTCAAGGAGAGATGTTAATGCTCTGTTGACTTTTCCCCTTGACACTAAAGACAAGGGACTGATTGAGCTTTAATGAGCTGTCCTCTCTCCTACTTTTTAATTTTTACTAGTTGTCAGTTAAGAACAAATTCTTATTTACCATGACGACCTAGCGGGGTACAGTGGGCAGAAGGACAGATTTTTGCCTTGTCAGCTCCGGGGGACAATCCTTTCGGTTACTGGCCCAACGCTCTAACCACTAGGCTACCTGCTGCTTCACTTAGTATGCACGTTTGTTGCTTCCGGTGAAGGCCTTCGATTGGCTGTCACTGGAAATGGTGTATTCCAGCCTCATAAAGACATGTTTCCACCCAATCGTGCAATCTGTCAGTTGATATAAGCCAAAATAGAATGTACTTTCTTACTGCTTTTTGCCCATTTGTTAAACAGTAGTCCATATTTTGCATTGTCTGAAACTCATGTCATTTTCTTATTTGTCAAGGAACGCACTTTGAAAGTTTGTCTCATGCCATCTGAGATGATACAGGGAAGGTTTCCGACCCTATGGGAAGTAACAGCGACGGGTCTAGATTTTGTTGCTTCGTGCTGGTCAGCCAGCCCTGGTGCCATGGATATTTAAGGAATGCTGACTCCCCAGTTTGAACAGAACGAATGGGACACTAGCGAGAATTGGAATTTGATTGGTCAAGACGAAAGCAGAGATTTATCTGACCCAGAGAAGTGCAACTGAAACACAAAATTAGTCCTTTTACATTCATTATTTGGAGCAAACTCTGACTGACGCCGAGCAGTTTTTCCAATAAGAATAATTTTAGATCTGTGTTGTCTGTCCTTTTTCTGCCAGAAAAACGCAGAATCCGTTATGTCACATCTTGAATAGTCTTCCCCACTTCAACCTACAACTGGAACTCCCATCAAAGAGTTCCTTTTTAATGCATTGAGATTTTTCATAGTTCTAAGTAAGGTATCTCAAGTTCCAATTTCTGCTGTTTGTAGAAGCTTCATAGACATGTCACCTTCACTTTCCGACTGAAATTTTCTTTCTAAGGAATTTGATTGCTCAGTTCCTCTACAGGCAGCTGTTGCAAACTAGCCTAACCTCGTAGTATTTTGATTTTGTTTTAAAGAGTGGAACAATAGTGTTATGTCGTCACTATTTTCAAACGTCACTGGTACATGAAAAAATGTCATATCTATCCATGTGGAAACGGCCTCGTCTGTCAATCATTAATTTAAGCTGTTTTAGGCCTATGTGGTTTAATACATTAAGCAGTTTAATGTAAAGTAGTACATTTTTGTTTCAAAGTGTGCAGACACCTTGACGTGATTCCAAATAAGCCAACACAATGACCCTCATTGATTTGTGAGCATTTGTTACATTGAGTTTAAGCTTTAAACCAGTGTTTTTATAGTAGTGCAAATATCTCCCCAGTGAGGTGAGGGAAATACACCACTGCACTGTTATCTATTGGGATGTTTATTTGGTTAACATTGAGGCCTGCAATGTTTTAGGAGTAGCTCTCCTACTGACCTGACACATGGCATGCTAGTCTTGTTACAGGCAGGTTCATGTGGATGGGGATTAAGACTAACTATTATTGTCTCTTCTATTGCAGGACTGTAATCCAAATAGAATGTACCCCTAATGTTAAAAGGGGAAAGCACCAGTGAAAACATTGTGCTTTTGCTTTGGCAGGAATGGGTCTGTGCATATGTCTTCTCCGCATATCTGTCTTCTCTTCGCATGCAGGTAACACGAGACTCAGACAGCTGACACTTTGCCAACTAGTCTGCAGGTCAATAACTTCCCCGTGTCCAAACCACTCATTCAAGTGCCAACAAAAGGTGAATGTTGAAGGATCACCATCGCTCAACTCTCTATTCTAACCCTGTGTTATCAGTCTTTGTCTTACGAAGGTACTCCCCGGGGAGTACCTTCGTAATCTTGGGCCTAGACTCAATCAGATTTGTCTCTTTGTTGCATGACACCAGATGGTGGCCATTCTCTGGTGTTGTGTGAACTTCCATGGCCCTGTCATTGAGTCACGGTCAGAATTAGGGCTGTGACTTTACCAGTATTGCAATAGTTTTTCCATGGCAAAAATCAAAACACAAAGCAGGCAACACTTTGGTCCTTTAAAAACCTGCTGTATGTCAAATATTGTGTGCTATAGCTTGGAAAGTAAATGTAATCTAGTCACATGTAATCTTTGTTTCCATGATTGGGGCTGTTTTCCTAAAGAAGTTCAATGTGCTTTTTTTTGTTTCCTTGCCGCAACACTAACGAGTATTGCAATACTGCGATCGCCCCAGACCTAGTCAGGGGCCACATTCTGTCCTAAGGTTAGCTCTGTAGAACATTCTGGGCTCCAGTCCCAGAGAATAGTGACATGTCAGCAGCCCGTTCAAATGAACAGGCTGAGTGTTGCACTCTGTCAGTGGAGGGGGAGGGGGGAGCTAAATTCGGTGCTCTGTTTTACATTGCAGTGGTGGGGGGGGGGGCTGAATGTGCAGGCTCCATTAAAGGTCTGGCTGGCTAGTTGGACTTGAGCACACACGTCTAGGTAAAACCAGAGGGGATCTCTTGTCCGGAAAGGGAGTGGTTGTATTGGAGAATATCGTTGGTTAGAAATATAAAGTGCCCGTTTCAATGACTGTTTGGTATTGTTACTTGTGAAATTAAAATTCTCACATTGCATCACATATTCCAAATCATTCACTCAAATCTGACCACGGGTGTTGGTTTTAATACATTCCTTGTGCGTTATCTTTATGCCCAATTTGCACTGAATCTGCATTCACCACATAGTTTGTTCAAGTTAGCACCTCATTCTCATAAGGATGTGGCAAAAAAAGAACCTGAACCTTTTTGATGTGTCAAAAGTCACCCATGATTTGAGAACACTAAAAACCATAATTATATGACTAATGGGAAAGTACGCATGCCAGGGGCTACCCTGTTCAGTGCCATGTTCTCAGCTGCCAGTGTGTGAGCTCTGTCGCTGTGTTCAGTAGGGCCCTATAACATCTGCATTGTGGAGAACGTGGACGCAATCACGGAATCCAGACATTAAAACGGAATTCGACAATATAAAATGTATGGAACTTAGTAGGAAGTCAACTAAATGTATTGAACTTAATCATGACAAGAAAAGGCATCAGTGATTTCATATTTTCTAGCCTCTTTCTGAAACGTGTGTAGCCGTTAGCGATGCTAATGATAACCTTCTGGTAGATGGAAAGGCTTTTCGTAAAGTGTTAATTAAATGTCAACTTCAAAGTAACCTATGCCTACCTGGCAGAATGAGATCATGACTATTGACATAAATCCAGTGTCCATTTGTTTAGCAAATCGAATTTTATGTCACGTGCCAAATTAAGCAGGTGTTTTATTTTTATATTTTTATTTCACCTTTATTTAACCAGGTAGGCTAGTTGAGAACAAGTTCTCATTTACAACTGCGACCTGGCCAAGATAAAGCATAGCAGTGTGAACAGACAACACAGAGTTACACATGGCGTAAACAATAAACAAGTCAATAACAGTGGGGGGAAAAAATAAAAATAAAGTCTATATACATTGTGTGCAAAAGGCATGAGGTAGGCAAATTATTACAATTTAGCAGATTAACACGAGTGATAAATGATCAGATGGTCATGTGCGGGTAGAGATATTGGTGTGCAAAAGAGCAGAAAAGTAAATAAATAAAAACAGTATGGGGATGAGGTAGGTAAATTGGGTGGGCTATTTACCGATAGACTATGTACAGCTGCAGGGATCAATTAGCTGATCAGATAGCAGATGTTTGAAGTTAGTGAGGGAGATAAGTCTCCAACTTAAGCGATTTTTGCAATTCATTCCAGTCACAGGCAGCAGAGAACTGGAACGAAAGGCGGCCAAATGAGGTGTTGGCTTTAGGGATGATCAGTGAGATACACCTGCTGGAGCGCGTGCTACGGGTGGGTGTTGCCATCGTGACCAGTGAACTGAGATAAGGCGGAGCTTTACCTAGCATGGACTTGTAGATGACCTGGAGCTAGTGGGTCTGGCGACGAATATTTAGCGAGGGCCAGCCAACTAGAGCATACAGGTCGCAGTGGTGGGTGGTATAAGGTGCTTTAGTAACAAAACGGATGGCACTGTGATAAACTGCATCCGGTTTGCTGAGTAGAGTATTGGAAGCTATTTTGTAGATGACATTGCCGAAGTCGAGGATCGATAGGATAGTCAGTTTTACTAGGCTAAGTTTGGCGGCGTGAGTGAAGGAGGCTTTGTTGCGAAATAGAAAGCCGATTCTAGATTTGATTTTGGATTGGAGATGTTTGATATGAGTCTGGAAGGAGAGTTTAGTCTAGCCAGACACCTAGGTACTTATAGATGTCCACATATTCTAGGTCGGAACCATCCAGGGTGGTGATGTTAGTCGGGCGTGCGGGTGCAGGCAGCGAACGGTTGAAAAGCATGCATTTGGTTTTACTAGCGTTTAAGAGCAGTTGGAGGCTACGGAAGGAGTGTTGTATAGCATTGAAGCTCGTTTGGAGGTTAGATAGCACAGTGTCCAAGGAAGGGCCAGAAGTATACAGAATGGTGTCGTCTGCGTAGAGGTGGATCAGAGAATCGCCCGCAGCAAGAGCAACGTCATTGATATATACAGCGAAAAGAGTCGGCCCGAGAATTGAACCCTGTGGCACCCCCATAGACTGCCAGAGGACCGGACATCACAGGAGCGCTACAGAAGCATCGCTAACCAATGGTCTCTTGCTAGTGCTCACTTGCATTAACCCTTAGCCTACAATGGTCACGCCCCTGTGTAAAATCAAATGATTTTTTTTTTTAAATCCACATTAAAATGCGTCTGTTCAAGCTGCGTCTCAATCCGCCTATATTACCGCATCTGCGGTGAAAGGTGGCAGAGCTAAAGCGGTGTTTGTTAAACCATGAGACATCCCGAAAATCGGGCTTCTCACAAAATTGGATGTAGCGTCCAAACGGTTTGGCCCTCAAACTACACTCTTGAAAGATGAGATTCTCACGAACACGATGATGTTCTCTGTTTTGCTCTAGGGCCTTCACCAGCCTCGACTCGTCTGAAGGTTCCCGGTACCAGTAACATTTAAGCATAGATAAAGATTAGTGCCTAAAATAAGGGCATAAATGCATGTAAAAAATGTACTTATCATATCTCTCAGAAAGACGCGTAATAAAACACATTTTGTAGGGCTCTGTCAGTGGTTGGGTGTTCTGCACGGCCAGCATCCCCTCAGTGGCAGCACGACCCTGCTCTTTCCAAAGGCTGCTCTGGGCAGGCTAGCCTCGCTTTATGGTTCATGTGAGCTCCAGACGTGTCAATGAGGAAGGAAACCAGATGGACTTCCTCTTGCTTGTCAGTTGTCGTCAAGTATTTTCCCTCCGGATATTGTTCATTACATAGGCAGGCTGACTTATAGAAGCTTGGCACTGCTTAGTGGAATTAATTTTTGTGCTTTGTCTGCCATCAGGAAAATCATGTTATGCTCTTAAGTCTCATCATGCAACCAAAAGTTGCCTCAGTAGTGGTATGTTAATGGCTATGTCTGCTTGACTTGGATAGAGTAGGCTACACACTGACATATGCCCAGCTGTCTGCTGTGCTGCTACCATGGCTTCTTTAGCATTAGTGGTGTACACCATTGTGTAATAGGTTTAAAGCTTAACCAAAGGTGAAAAGGGGAACTTGTTCTTCAATCTTATTTTTCTCTCACACATTCAGATACGGTCAGGCTTTGTTGTAGGTTGAACGGATGATAACACTGATGGGGCTCCAAAACCCCACATGCTTTGGATGGAAGATTGTGTACAACTTGTTTACCAAAGTTATTTTGCTCAAACATTCAACCTCCAGCTGCGTACTGTTTCTAGCACCATGGTCAGCACATTCTCAAATGTTGTTTTTTGCCTTCATTGTAAGCTTGCCACACACACTATACGATACATTTAGTATTCATAAGAATGAGTGTGAGCTTTTGTCACAACCTGGCTCGTGTGAAGTGAGAACGAGCTCTTATAGGAACAGGGCACAAAAAATAATAATTTTATAAAACCTTTTGTTCATTGAAAATGGGGAATAACTCACCACAGGTTAATGAGAAGGGTGTGCTTGAAAGGATGCACATAACTCTGCCATGTTGGTTTGTATTGGAGAGAGGGGTCATTGTCCATTTGGAAGACCCATTTGCGACCCAAGCTTTAACTTCCTGACTGATGTCCTGAGATGTTGCTTCTATATATCCACAAAATTTCCCTTCCTCATGATGCTGTCTATTTTGTGAAGGGCACCAGTCCCTCCTTCAGCAAAGCACCCCCACAACATGATGCTGCCACCCCCGTGCTTCACGGTGGTTCTTCGGCTTGCAATCCTCCAAACATAAAGATGATCATTATGGCCAAAAAGTATGATCTTTGTTTCATCAGACCAGAGGACATTCCTCCAAAAAGTACAATCTTTGTCCACATGTGCAGTTGCAAACCGTAGTCTGGCTTTTTTATGGCGGTTTTGGAGAAGTGGCTTCTTCCTTGCTGAGTGGCCTTTCAGGTTATGTCAATATAGGACTAATTTTACTGTGGATATAGATAATTTTGTACCAGTTTCCTCCAGCATCTTCACATGGTCCTTTGCTGCTGTTCTGGGATTGATTTGCTCTTTTCTCACCAAAGTACGTTCATCTCTAGGAGACAGAATGCGTCTCCTTCCTGAGCAGTATGACAGTTGCGTGTTCCCATGGTGTTTATACTTGCGTACTATTGTTTGTACAGATGAATGTGGTACCTTCAGGCGGAATTGCTCCCAAGGATGAACCACTTGTGGGGGTCTACAATTTTGTAGGCCTTGACATACATCCACAGGTACACCTCCAATTGACTCAAATGATGTCAATTAGCCTATGGCACAATATTCTGGAATTTTCCAAGCTGTTAAAGGCACAGTCAGCTTTGTGTATGTAAACCCCTGACCTACTGGAATTGTGGTTAAGTGAAATAATCTCTGTAAACAATTTTTGGAAAAATTACATGTCATGCACAAAGTAGATGTCCTAACTGACTTGCTAAAACTGTAGTTTAACAAATGTGTGGAGTGGTTGAAAAATGAGTTGGTATGACTCCAACCTAAGTGTATGTAAACTCCCTGTAATCCTAGATTCAGATCCTTCAGGAGAGGGGAAAAAACATCACCCAGATAGGCCATTCGTGTGAATTATGGTCTGTAAAGAACTTTAAACTCGTCTCAATTTTTAAAAACGTCAGTACTTAGCCCCTTGATAACCAGCGCCCTTCAGTATGTTGTAAAAGCATTACATGGTCGCTGCCCAAATCATTGCGTTGTACAGAAAATACACGAGAGTTCGGTGGCCTTGCTTTACAGTGAAAATGGTTTACTTTGTCCCAGGCAGGAAGAATTAAGTCCTCCACAATAGTATGGGGCTTGTCTCTCTAAGCCATTCAGTAGCTCACCATATATGATGCTTTTAGCCCAATCTTATTAATAGTATGTTTTATTTTAGCAAATCAATTCATGAATTGTTCATCAGCCTAATCGCTTGGGGGTAGAAGCTGTTTAGGAGCATTCTGGTCCTAGACTTGGCGCTCCGGTGCATCTTGCTGTGCGGTAGCAGAGAGAACACTCTATAACTTGGAGTGACTGGAGTCTCTGACAATTTTATGGTCTTTCCTCTGACACCACCTATTATATAGGTCCAGGATGGCAGGAAGCTTGGCCCCAGTGACGTACGCCTTACGGTCAGATGCTGAGTAGTTGCCATACCAGGCGGTGATGCAACCGGTCAGGATGCTGTCGATGGTGCAGCTGTACAACCTTTTGATGATCTGGGAACCCATGCCAAATCTTTTCAGTCTCCTGAGGGGGAATACGTTTTTTGTCGTGCCCTCTTCACGACTGTCTTGGTATGTTTGGACCATGATAGTTTGTTGATGTGGACTCCAAGGAACTTGAAGCTCACAACCTGCTCCACTACAGCCTTGTCAATGTTAATGGGGGCCTGTTCGGCACGTCTTTTCCTGTAGTCCACGAACCGCTCCTTTGTCTTACTCACATTGAGGGAGAGGTTGTTGTCCTGGCACCACGCTGCCAGTTATTTGACCTCCCTATATGTCGTCTCATCGCTGTCGGTGATCAGGCTTACGCCCGTTGTCGTCAGCCAACTTAGTCTTACTACTCGAAAGTCGTCTTAATTCTCACTCAAACTCCCGTGGCTTATTTTTAAAATTAGCATGATTTTTTTCTAAAATGTCTGCAAGAGTCAAGGTTTCATTGAGTTGAGTACTTTTGCGCACCAAACACGGAAGGAAAGGCACTTCTCCCAATATATAAGTGAACCCCAAATCAATGTATTTAGAATATTTGCCCCTTTTCGATGGTCCACCGTCCTGTCTGTTCGGGTAGCTCTTCAGCTGCATCAGATTTACAACTGTCAGTGTCCGTGCTAGCTGGGCTAACAACAAATGTACAGTTACTGATGCTAGCGTTGGTTGTGCTCGTGGAGGCAGAACAACTTGCCATCAACAGGTGAAGTACTGCTGGTAGTAACAGTTCTACCAGTAGAGCTGGTATGGGTCTCTATTAGAGGTTGACCGATTATGATTTTTCAGCGCCAATACAGATTATTGGAGGACAAAAAGCTGATACCGATTAATCTGCCAATTTTTATTTATTTGTAATAATGACAATTACAACAATACTGAATCAACACTTTAACTTAATATAATACATCAATAAAAATCAATGTAGCCTCAAATAAATAATGAAACATGTTCAATTTGGTTTAAATAATGCAAAAACAAAGTGTTGGAGAAGAAAGTAAAAGTGCAAAATGTGCCATGTAAGAAAGCTAACGTTTAAGTTCCTTGCTCAGAACATCAGAACATATGAAAGCTGGTGGTTCCTTTTAACATGAGTCTTCAATATTCCCAGGTAAGAAGTTTTAGGTTGTAGTTATTATAGAAATTATAGGACTACATTTCTCTCTACCATTTGTATTTCATATACCTTTGGATGTTCTTATAGGCACTTTAGTATTGCCAGTGTAACAGTATAGCTTCTGTACCTCTCTTCGCTCCTACCTGGGCTCGAACCAGGAACACAACGACAACAGCCACCCTCGAAGCAGCGTTACCCATGCAGAGCAAGGGGAACAACTACTCCAAGTCTCAGAGCGAGTGACGTTTGAAACGCTATTAGCATCCCGCTAACTAGCTAGCCATTTCACATCACGTCGGTTACACCAGCCTAATCTCGGGAGTTGGTAGGCTTGAAGTCATAAACAGCAGAGCTGTTGGCAAAACGCACAGAAGTGCTGTTTGAATGAATGCTTATGAGCCTGCTGGTGCCTACCATCACTCAGACTGCTCTATCAAATCAGACTTAATTATAACATAACACACAGAAATGTGTGTATGTCATTAATATGGTCGAATCCGGAAACGATCATCTCGTAAACGAGCCAGACGGCCCAAACGGTTGCATATACCCTGACTCTGCGTGCAATGAACGCAAGAGAAGTGACACAATTTCACCTGGTTAATATTACCTGCTAACCTAGATTTTCTTTTAGCTAAATATGCAGGTTTAAAAATATATACTTCTGTGTATTGATTTTAAGAAAGGCATTGATGTTTATGGTTCGGTACACGTTGGAGCATCGACAGTCCTTTTTCGCAAATGCACACCGCATCGATTATATGCAACGCAGGACACGCTAAACTAGTAATATCATCAACCATGTGTAGTTATAACTAGTGATTTATGATTGATTAAGTTTAATGCTAGCTAGCAACTTACCTTGGCTTCTTACTGCATTCGTGTAACAGGCTGTCTCCTCGTGAGGCAGGTGGTTAGAGCTTTGGACTACTTAACCGTAAGGTTGCAAGATTGAATCCCTGAGCTGACAAGGTAAAAATCTGTCGTTCTGCCCCTGAACAAGGCAGTTAACCCACCGTTCCTAGACCGTCATTGAAAATAAGAATGTGTTAACTTACTTGCCTAGTTAAATAAAGGATAAATAAAGGTGTAAAAAAAATAAAATCGGTGTCCAAAATTACAGATTTCCGATTGTTATGAACTTGATATTGGCCCTATTTAATCAGTCGACCTCTACCCCCCCAACGGCGTACCCCACTTTGGAAATACTTGTAATAAGGAATCGTTAGACAACGCTAACTAAATGCTAATGAGGGCATTGCCAACATTTTGTACGTTTCTGACCTAAACGATCCAATTTAACTCAAACGCCACTTAACCAGCAAGGCTCTTGTTCCAGGAGGGGATTCTCTGCTGTCAACAAGCAAATGCTTGATTTTTGGAAGAAGCAAACCACTTAACTAGCTACTAAATTAGCAAACCAAATGTACAACTGCAGAGCATTTAGGACGTAATATTTATAAAATATCTAGCTGGCAAACATTTTAGTTGTGAATTCCATACTGTGATTAGATCACCTGGCGCATGCTGCACAACCGTGTGACTCACAAGGCACCGGTATCTTGTCATTGTGTGCTTGTAAACAGTGACTGGGGACTACAGTAAGCTACTGTACGTAATGTGACAGATGTAATGAAGAACGCAATGTTCTTTATCTCCTAATGTATTGCACAAGTTGACTGCAGGTGTTTACTTAAAGTAGCTACAAATATTCAAATAGATTTGAATGCTTAAAATAAATAGTTTTGGCGGTATTATAAAACCATCCCGTGGCTTGTTCCAAATACCCCGGGATACTGGCCAAGCCTATAGTCATCAGGCTATGCTCAATGCTCATCTGATTTTATGGGTGTGCTTTGCGAAAATCTAGAGGATTTATTGACTGTGTTTGTACCCCACAACTTCATTTATCAGCCTCATCTGGGGGCTGCTAACAGCTAAAAATATTTTGAAAAATGTCAGCACCTTGAACACTATACTGATTGACTGGTTGTTGTAATGAACGGCCTGTGTGCTATAGAACAAATGACTGCCCAGGTACTGGCATGCTGCTTTTTATGCGTACAGATTATCTGATGAATATGCCTGTGTATCTGTCTGCTTGTGTGTGTATGTAGGTGAACACATATGAAAAGGAGGAAGCTCTGCTGATTGAAGTTGATAGCCTGCTGCTTGCTTTGCATTTCAATCCTGTCACCCTCTAAAGGGATGGTTTAATGGGTTGAGCGATAGCAAGGCCTCAATGACTAGACTTTTTGAAGATTCATAACAAGGGTAATACGATGGTGATTTCGAGATGGTTCGATTTCTCTATTGCACAGTGCTTTGTGCAGTGTGCCTGTCACTTGAATGGGCCTTACTGAACAGTCCACTACATTTCCCCACCAAGCAGGATCTATGAAGTTTTACCCACTAAATGTACTTGTTCAGTATGATCATTTTTCAATGTGACTGTGTTAATTTGTTCTCGTCCATCTCTCTCAGGGCCTGTCTTCACAACCGCTGATACGATTTACTGGAAGCCAAGGGGTAAGTGCATTTGTAGTTTTTATCAACCTTTTCATTTTCTATCTGTCCGAGTGAAATTGGGATCACTGTCTTCAAATGATATGTTCAGTTTGCACCACCTATCAGTAAAGAATTATTAACTCAGTGACTGTCCTGTGTGTGTGTATAACCAGGCACTGACTAAATTGCCTCTATCACTGCAGTGAGCTGTATTTGTTGTCTGCAGGTGACTGGCAGGATTAGATTTTCCTGTAATTTTAGGGTGACTGCACTGAGCAGGAAGAGCACAATTGTTCTCACAGCCCTGGACTAGTGGTTCCCCTCCCAGTGTGGAGGGAAAGGAAAGCTATCTGAGAGACAAGGACCCAGACCAACCCATCACTCTTCCAGTTCTAGCAGCAATAGCCTGTACAATTCACCCATACATTCTGCAGTAGCATTAAAATAGAAAAAGACTAAGGTGAGCGTTGTTGCATTCTCATTACGAGCAGCATTGTATGCATTCAAGACATTTAGCTCTGCTAGTCCAACGTTTCTCCACCAAACGAAAGCTTACTAATGTGGGTCACTGTGGAGCAGACTCAATGTCTGAGGTAAAACTTTTCAAACAGTTTTCATGTCTTGCATTATACCCTGTGGTGTTTACTGTGTAGATTAATCTATTTGTTATGTCAGAGGTCTCCAGACCTTAAACTTGAGCGGTGCCTCAGATCTTGCTAACGTGTCTAATTTATTGGTTTGGATAAGCTAGGTAGGCCTTATGTCTAATCGGTACTGTTTAGGACTAGATAAGCTAAAGCTAGGTGGGCTGCCTGAACAGTAGCATGTAGAGAAGGAAGGTGGGTCCTAGCAATCCAGTGAGTGATTATAGAAAGGTTTGTGGCCATTGGATTGTTATTTTTAACTTCTCTCTTGAATGTCTTTAACCCTCAGTCTGTAATATCTGATAAAGCCAGAGAGTATTGAAGGAGCAGCTGATTTCTTCTTATTGTGGTATATCTCCATCAGATGCCTGCATTTTTCCTCCCTGGCTCATTTCAGATGCTTGTATTGGGAGAGGAGGGATCAGTAATTGGTCCGATCAACTTGAGAGATCAGAGGGTTAGAAAATATGGTGTTTTTCCGTGATGAGTTATGGCTGGGCTGGGTGTGAACCTTTTTTAGAGTTCACTGGAACGCTAATGAGAGAGGGTAATGAGGGGGGAAAGCTGCTAAATGATGTCGGCTGCTCCGTGAGTCCCATAACATTAACATTCATTCATATTGGCAGAGCTTTCATTCACAGCCACTTCCAGGGTCAGGGTGGCATAATAGAACCAGCTCAAAGAACAGCCAGGAAAGGTAAACATCCTGTTTGTATCAGTGTTCCTCAGGCTGTGTGTCTGGCTGTATTTGGCGAAGACCGGTATGTGCCAGCGACGATGGCCCCCTGCTTTACACAGCCTCTCCTGCCGCAGTTTCATTAATTATAGTGCTGAGGATGAGACCAGAGGAGCTGCTGTGATGGGCCAGTCCTCTTGAGTCCCCCCGGCCTGAAAAGAGGCTTTGTTTGCAAAATAAGAGGGGGGCTGTTAAAATCCACTTGCTTTTCAAATGTTAGCGGGGTAGGGTGGGGGACTGTTTCTGGGCCAGAGGGTATACTGGAGTGTGCCGTTCATTCAGCTTTTTGTTGAGGATTAACTTCCCCTCTTTCCATGCTCCCATTTTTTCATTTGAACATTTGCTCCGTGTTTTGGTAATGCATAATTTTGTTTTAGCATTTCCTCTGGGAGATGGCTGCTTCCAAACTTTCTGGTTTGGCTGGATGCAGTGGTTTTATGGAGGGGCACTGGTTTTTGTGGATTAACAAGGCTTTTAAAGAGGGTTGTCAGTCACCACCTGATGGTAACATGTCTACGTGAACTTCCAGTGTACATAGATAACTGCCAGTATGCTCAGCCAGTAGCCCATTACTGCAGCAATACTTTGGTTGGCCCCATGCCTGCAATGGGAACAGGGCATCTGTTACGTGAAGTCTTAGTCAGGCCCGGTTCTGTCATCCTGTAGTGTCCGACTGACTCACCCCTCCACTGCCTTCGTGAGTTCCATTCCCTCTTAGTCATCTTGGGTTACACACACACACACACACTTCCATTATGTTTTGTGTGTGTGAGGGTAACATACTCCTACAGCTGAGGATTTCAACGTAAGTGTATGGTGTGCACATATGCAGTCACCTCAGTTAACAGGAAGCGGTGAATGTTGATAACATTCAGCGGAACCTTTGAGTGCGGAAGCATGACTGTTTTCCTGTATTTGTTTTGTTCTTGTGACGTAAGATTAATGTAATATCCAGGCTACCTCAACTGGACATTTAGTAAATGGGGCTAATCCCATTGAGTTTCATATAAACTTACAAGGCAATTCGTTGACAACTCGGCACTGTGAAAGGCTAGATCTCTTCATGTGGAGCATGTAAGGCAGGGTTGTACTGGAGCGGAGGCTCAGCATCTCACGTAACAGAGCCCTTGGCTCCCAGGAAGGCGGGGACACTGTTTATTTATAGATGGCCACCTGCAGGCTTCACATGTGTTGGGACCTTGGGTAAACAGAGCCGAGTGAATCACTGATCTCCAACACTGCAGGGAGCCGCCAGGGGTCTGTCAGCCAGCCAACTACCCCAACACAGCCCTCACTCCTCTCCTGTTAGACAAGACAGACTAGCTCACATACCCAACCAACTACCCTCTACCCTAGCAAGCATAAGTCCAGGATCAAATTAGGAAATGTGTTGCTTTATCTGTTCCTATGTAGGAGAAGAGGGACGCTTATGTCTGTTCATTCACCACTAAGGTCTAAGGGGCCTGGTTTCTACTAAGGGTGTGTTTGGAAATTTGCAGAATAATTGATTAATTTACGAAAGCTCCACACTCATTGAAAATGGACTGTGTCAGTAAACGTTGGTAAAAAAGCATAATACAATTTTCAGCCGCACAGTCTGGATAACCTGAAAACAGCCTAACCAGCTCTGCTAGGGCAAGTAAAATGGTCAGTGAGGTGTTCTCTCATTTTGTGTCTGGAAGTAGCTATCAAGCTTGTCAACGTTAGCCAGTTGGCTTGGGTACTTGACTGCCATTGTGTGGGTCAGAAAGCTCAGATCAACCCTACTCCAGTGTGCGCTCTAAATGCTCTGAATTTAAGAATGGATAATCTGACAACGGTCTGAATTTACTCCAGTCACTCCAGATTGAATTTACAAACCCACCCACAGAAGGTGGTCGTGGTGGTACCAACTTCAGACGAATCTTGTGGATTTCATATTGTTTGAGTCCTATTAGTTTGTTGGCCAAACCTTTCGGAAGCTAAAGAATGTTTTCGTGACGACCCGATTTTCGGGATGTCTCCTAGTCTGACACCACTGTAGCTCTGCCACCTTCCACTGCAGATGCGGGCGGTCGTTTTTGAGACTCAGCCGATGCAAAAACATCTGTAGATTAAACAGATATTTGCTTATGCTAATTAATTTCCATGGGGGCGTGGACATCGACTCTAGGTTAATGCCAGTTTAGCCTACTCACTGTTTCTCTAAGATTGTGCTGTTTTGTGTCCTAGATACTGAAGTCTGACAGCTCAGCAACACCTGTCTAAATTAATATTGGTATTTTCTTGTTGCGGCTTGCATTTTACAAATAATTTTCCCTCTTTAAAAAAAAGTCTGTGGCCCCTGTCATTAGATGCATCTGGACCTCAGCGCTGGGCGGTAGTCATTTCCAAGTTTGCAACACCTGTAATGTTGGCACAGCAGAGCAATTGTCTAAGTGTGGGGTGGGGGGTGAGACTGGGTTGCGTCTAGCTGGCTGTGTATTTGCCTTTACTAAGAATGTTACAGCATGGAACATGTGGGCTAACCTAGCTCGGCCATGCACCCCTGTATTAACTTGAAGCCATGCACCCCTGTATTAGCTTGAAGCCATGCACCCCTGTATTAGCTTGAAGCCTCACCCTGTTACTCATCTCACACCGCCACCATGCGGAATGAATGACACACATGCCTATACTGCACATTTGTTTGTTTAATACACATACAGGCAACTTCCAAAATAATAGCACAGCTTCAATGGCACAGATTCTACAAGTGTCTGGAAATCTGGAGGGATACAACACCCTTCAGTCTCAGGCGCTGTTCCAGAGTATCCCATAAGTGTTCAATTGGGTTGCGATCTGGTGAGACACACACTTGAAATCCCCTATGCTCCTTTGAAACGACTCTTTTGAAGTCCAAGATCTCTTCTAGCCATGGCAGCCAAAATAATGGGCAACTGGACATTTTTATACATGGTTATAAGAAAAATGACATGTTAGTTGCTTAATTAACTTAGGAACTACACTTGTGGAAGCTTGAAATATACAGTGTACAAAACATTAACACCTTGCTAATATGGAGTTAAACCCCCATTTGCCCTCAACAGCCTCAATTCGTCGGGGCATGGACCCTACAATGTGTCAACCGTTCCACATGCTGGCCCACGTTGACTCCAATGTTTCCGCAGTTGTCAAGTTGGCTGGTAGTGGATCTCTACTCTGACTAGCTTGTTCCATCTCATCCCACAGATGCTCAGTTGGATTGAGATCTGGTGACTGGAAAGGCTACTGCAGTAAGCTGAATTCACTCATGTTCATGGAACCATTCCTGACAATATTAGTTTTGTGGCATGGGGAGGTTACCCTGCTGAAAAAATACATTCCCAGATGGATACACTGCTGTCATGATGCAATGTTCCGCTATCCTGTGGCATTCAAACGTTGCTCCACTTATCAATGTGTGCCATGAAAACACATCCAACACCACCAAAAGCCTGCGACGTTGACACATGGCATGATGGATACATGTACTTACATGGATTTCTCAATACCCTAGTCCTCCCATCAGCCTGAAACAGAAGGAACCGGTATTCATAAGACCAAGCCATGTTTTTCCAGTTCTCTGGTGTCCAGTGTTTTCATTCCTTAGCCCACTGCAATCGCAGTTTCTTGTTTTTTAATGAAAGAAGTGGAACTCTGTATGGTTGTCGGCTGCCATACCCCATTCATGTCAAGGTACCATGAGTTATGGGTCTTGGGCACCGATGTTACGACTTTTACTTCCTCTAGATAGTTTAAGTTTGATCATCTTCTCGGCGTGTCACTGGGAACCTTTTTTCTTCTTCTTTTGGTTAGACTAGTTTGATCTCAGGCTCACTCTTGGGGTGGCAAGTACCCTAGTGGTTAGCGCGTTGGACCACTAACCGGAAAGTTGCAAGATCGAATCCCCGAGCTGACAAGGTAAAAATCTGTAATTCTGCCCCTGAACATGAGTTAACCCACTGTTCCTAGGCCGTCATTGAAAATAAGAATTTGTTCTTAACTGGCTTGCCTAGTTAAGTAAAGGTAAAATTAATGAATTGTCTTAATTATTTATTCGCAGCATGCATAAAACATCAGACAAACTCAGTAGTTTACATATAGTTGATTTGATTGAAACATGTCTATATATGGAAAAATACTGGTTCTAAAATTTAGACCGGTTCTTTTTAGTCGGACAGCCTTAGATTTACCATGTAACATCTATGGGATCATAGCTTTCACCTGGTCAGTCTGTCATGGGAAGAGGTCTTCCTAAAGTGTTTCCTTTTATTTTGTCAGTTACTTGCTCATATGTGACGGGGTGGTGAGTGGGTTTACTGTATCTGAAGAGGTCACCCAGGGGACAAGTAATGCTTTGACTTTATTCACTGAACATGTCAGAACACCAGATGGGCCTGGGGCATGCTTAGTGGGTCAACCAGCATTTAGAGCTTTGCAGATATTTGTAGTTTAATTTCTAAAGCTGATATGGTTCCCCTATTGGAGACCTACTGTACTCCACACCAGTACACAAGATGGCTCATAAGTGGTTTTACTGTATATGGTATATATTATTCATGGTATATGAATAATTCTCTAAATCTGTCACAAGCTGGTGGATGTATTGATTGTAACAGATTATGGATGACCTTTCCTATATTCATCATTAAATGCACTCTCAGGGAAGGATGTTAACCATTTGATTTATTATTTTCTCTGTCCACAGAAAATCTCAATACCATGGTCGGAAAATCCGAATGAGCTACGACTGTTTACTTTCTACTTGTCCAATGTGGGTAGAGACAACCCACAGGGCAGCTTTGACTGCATCCAGCAGTACATCACCAGGTGAGGGACCACAGAGGAACTGGCCTCATCCCCTCTTTGACATATAACACATGCACACATTCGTCACTCATTCACGCATTATATATACATTTAACACCCTTTTAAAGTTATATTTTGGATTGAAGCTCCTGTACCATGGCCCCATGCAGAGGAGTTTGGTAACATGGTTAAGAGCTGAACAGGATTGTTTTTAGGAGAGTACTATCTGCTCTAGTGGTCTTCGGCCTATCTGCCTCTGGAGTCTGATCGAAGAACAATGTGTTGCAGATGTATTGAATTGAGTCAGATGTTTGCGTATTGACGTAAGGAGAGGAACTAAGTCTCGGCTCTGACTGTCTAGTGTTAACACCTATCATGTCCTCAACCATTTCTAATGAGATGTGTTTGGCTGGAGATCACCCATCACCCTGGATGTTTATGAGCCCCCTAATTCCAATATAAACCAGAGGCAGAGCTGCCAACTTTATTTCATCCTCTGCCAAACCATCATCAAAGTTAGGAGGAATTAAAGGAGGAAACCAAGTCAAAACCAGGAAAGATTATGATTTAATGCAACGTTGGTTTGTTAATGTGTGAATCCACTGTTGAATAGAGTATCAAGTTATAATGCCCTCAAGGCAGTAGTATGTCATGAATATTAACCCGGCTAGGAGCGTTGGGCATAAAACGTTTACTGAATGTACTTCCTCACTAGTATTTATAGGCAGTACAGTGTTTCACCTAAGTTTTTTTTTCCTTCAGTGGTAGCAAGGGTAGGAGGTCACTTACTTGACCTGTTGATCTGTCTGTTTAACCCTTTCTCCTATGTGTTGTCTCAGTGAGGGGAGCATTCAGCTGGACTGCCTGGGTGGAATCCAGGACAAGATCACGGTGTGTGCCACGGACGACTCTTACCAGAAGGCCAGGCAAAGCATGGCTCAGGCAGAGGAGGAGACCCGCAGCAGGGGTGCGATCGTCATCAAGCCTGGGGGGAGATACGTGGGTAAGGCCCTTAGGCATTGTCTACACTGAGCTGTGGTTACACCCAAATCAGCCAAAACATGAGCTACTAATTTAGCCCTAGTCTAGGATGGATGCATACAAGATTTATCAAGTTTATTTTTTGAGATGTTCCCGCATGTCTGTTTACATCCAGGGTGAGTGAATGCTGACTCAGTGGGAGGGACATTTTCATGTGAATGCCGCTCCCTGGTAAACTGTCTCATATCAGGGTGTGGAGCACGCCAGGCAGTCAGCAGTAGCATGCTCATCAGCCAGGCTCTTATTGAACATGTGGGTTATTTCCACATCAGTCAAGCGCTCCGACCTCCTAGTGTGGCCCTGTCCAGTGGGAAAGATTTTAGACTCTTATCCAGCCTCCTCCAGGATAGAGATGCCATTTCCACACTGAAAACACACACGCAGGGCTGCTTCAAGTGAACATCAAACATACTGTGTGGGCTTTTTACTAGTCACAGGAGAGCTGCATACTGAAACTGGTTCTGCTGCAGTTCAGTAAAGGCCATAGCAGCCCTGAACAGAAACAAATGTACCTAGAAATCAAACCACAGAATCTCTATTATGCATAGTTTTTTTTTATTAAGCTTTTAGGATACACTGCAATTTACTTGTTGGAGAGGAAGTTAAAACGGTGTAGTGTCATTTCCGTTGAGTCCCAAGCTGTCTTAGTCACACTCTTATCTCCACATGACCTTAATTCTGGTGAAAAGTGGCTGAGCTCTTTGTTTGTGTAATTGCAGGCTCATGGTTCCCTGTGTAGGGCCCAAGGGGCTGACTTGGCAGGATGTTTAGGAGCTCAGAGCTTCACAATGTCACGCCTGTGACTTGGCACCAAACCAATTGCCTAACTGCCCATTCACCACAGAAACGCCATCATAGGTTCACAGATATGTTTAATGTAGCTGTTTGGCCAGGAAGCAGCTTGTTCAACTATTTGTACTGTGGTGACTATATAGACTAGTTGGGTTCATTTATGAAGTTCACCCTGATATTATAACAGGTACTGCTCAATGTGTACTTTTCTCTGTTAAACATTTTGATGGCTTTTAAGTGCCTTTTTGAAGATGTACTGTAGGTTGATTACGAACAACTTCTCACTACAAAGCCAACCTCTCATGGTTATGTCACACAAGCCCAACCTTTCTGACACACAGCCATGTCTCTGTTCTAATCAGGTAAGAAGGTGCAGATCCGGAAACCGGCACCTGGGCTGTCTGACATCGCTCCATCGCGGAGGACGTCGCGGCCTGTCATCTCTAGCAGTGCGGCAAAGAAGAGCACGGCGCAGCAGAGGCCCCTGAGGGAACGCCTCACCCACCTGCTGGCCCTCAAGCCTTACAGAAAGCCTGAGCTCATCCTGCGCCTGCAGAAGGATGGCCTCTTGCCCTTCGACAAGGACTCTATGGACAGCCTCCTGCAACAGGTTAGTTAAGTCAGTCACGCTCCTTGGGTACGGTGTCTTTCACAACAGGTTAGTTGTACTGGAGCTTGGCAGACCCATGGCCCTTCTGAGCCCAGTGTCCTCAACAGATAAGTTAGTCACACGACCCAAACCTCCTACTAGAAGTCCCTTAGAGCCAGGGGCTTAGCCTGTGGTTACAGGCCAGCCCTCCAGCCCACTGCAAACAACTCACTGCTGGTGTTGCAGGGTATTAATGGTGCGTTTCTTGAGGATAGGTTTAGAAAATGCATTCCTCCAGAATATTGTCATGGCATTAATGTCATGTATTGATTGCTGTCTATAGGTGGCGAACCTAAATGTGAGAGACAACACCTTCACATTGAAGGACTCTTTGTTCAAGGACATTCAGAAGGACTGGCCAGGCTACACTGAGGGAGACCAGCAACTTCTGAAGAGGATCCTTGTTCGGTATGTGCTAGGTGGCGCTATATTACTATATTGCATGCCATATTAAAACCAGTGCTTTTGTGTACAGTTCCACGTGTCAACAACTGCCAGTGGCATGAACCAGCAATAATGGAATCCTCCTCACTTTGGTTTATGTACTTTATCACCTCAGCTTTGTGTGTT
The DNA here is from genome assembly GCF_045791955.1 of Oncorhynchus clarkii lewisi. Classification (NCBI taxonomy): domain Eukaryota; kingdom Metazoa; phylum Chordata; class Actinopteri; order Salmoniformes; family Salmonidae; genus Oncorhynchus; species Oncorhynchus clarkii. Next base: position 62,863,049 of record NC_092151.1, on the reverse strand, counting down.
AGTTTAAACAAATTGCCTTTCAAGTCTGAAACCAGGCCACTGATCACCATGTGTGGTTTTCTCTCAGGCCTGTCAAGAACACAGGGCAAACTGGCTTTTTTACTGGTGGGACCAGGGGGGAAAAATCTGGTTTCTCAAGATCTGGGGCAGTAAGGAAATGTAGCTCGCAGCTAAATATAGAACAGGCATTGCAGCGTGCTTAGTTGGGTTTACTGAGTTGACCCAAAATTGTTGGACTCAATATAGTAGGGAATATTTCACATTCTCAATGATTAAATGTTTCTGTGGAATTCATCCAAAAGCAAGAGATTACTACCGTATGTCTTTTTGGACTGCACTTTGAGCCTTGGCTAGCTTATCAGCTAAACACCCTCCCACAATGTTTGAACACCAGCTATGGTCATGCAGGTGTAGTGCAGAAAAATGATTGGAAGACATGTGATGCAACACTGTTCCAGCACATGCTGATCCATGTGTGAGGTGGCACTGGTTCAAGGTCCAGGCTTGACGCTTGAGTTGAGGCTCCTTAGTCTTCAGCTGTGACCGGACCACTGCACAGCAGCCAGCCTCTTCCCTAGGCTGTTCTCCCCACCCCTCTAGCGTTTCTTACTCTTTTGCATTTTTTTTCTCCCTCTGTAGGGGCTGGACTTGGATAATTCCCCACTGTATCCCACTGCCCCCTACTGTCAACGCTCTACCAACATACGCAAATAATATTCTGTTGATGTACACATCACACAACCTCTGTATACCGTGTTTTTATTTAGCAGCGGATACTTAGCATCTCACCCAAGGCTTTGCCAGATATCTATTTATGATGTCTGACTTGTTTAACCAGGTCAGTTAAATGTGTATTTCTGTCTGAGACAAGGAAAATAACAGAATGTAGAGCAAGGCCACCATATTATGGTCATGTGCCAATGTCACAGGTCCATTGGAACTGTGAGTCAAATCAAATTGTATTGGTCACATGTGTTTAGCAGGTGTAGAGAAATGCTTGTATTTATAGCTTTAGCAGTGTAAGTAAGGTCTAACAATTTCACAACGCACACAAATCTAAGGTAATAAAAAAATAGAGAGAATTTACCTTTGAGTTGGTGCTTTGAACACACTGACTCAGAACTAGTTACATGGCAGACTTGCCAACTCAATGAATGTACTTGTGCACTAGCTTTAACCTGAACTCAGGAAGTTTTTCCAAAATAATGAATGTCTGAATTGAGCTCACGCAATGTATTATTTATGTCTGTGGTGACTCAGCTTCTGACTCGTTTTTTTTAGGAAAATGTGTCAGGCCCAGTGTCAGACTCCAAGCACCACCACAGTGGCTCCTCCAGCTGAGGTCCCACTTGCAGTGAGCCCTCCCAAAGAGCTGGCTAGCAGCTCCCCATCGCAGGTGAGCCATCTCTTCTTCTACTTCGCATCTCCATGCCCCTGCTCCTCCCCTTCTTAACCACTTACTTCCCACTCCTTACAGAGTGTCCTCATAGGGCCTTCCACTGTTTGGTCCCATTAAGAGGAGTTACTGTAGTTACTCAGACTCCCCTTTGAGTTTTCCTGAGACACTGCATGTCCTTTGTTTCCTCCCTTAAGCATTAGCAAGTACACACCCTCCTCCAAACATATACAGTTGGTTCTGGTGTTCATTGAAAAGAGGGTGTTTTGGAACACTCGCTGTAAACATACACAACTGCTCCTCGGTGGGTTTATGTGGCCAGTCTGGGTTTGGTGAGAGAAGTTCGAGGAGTTCTACCAAACTAAACAGGTTATGCAGCCGTGAAGGTCCACAGGGCTCCAAACTGTACCCAGTGTTATTTCATAACCAAGTACTTTCTGCTCCACTGTGATTAGGTCAGCCACTTCCAAAGTTGTTAGTGTAGGTTGGGTCAAATGTAGTCTGTTAGTAGTACAGTACCATGCATTGTGTGGAAAGGGGATGGTCATCCTTGGGGATGGGCATTGTTTTCCAGATATCTGAACAGACGTTAGTATTCTATTACTTGAGAGGGTGTTCATTTTTGCAGATCTTTTCTTTTAAGGCCTATTTTGACAATGAAAAAGCTTTGTTATAAATGAAATTACGTTATCCTTGTGATATTACCCACAAGGATATACCATGACATTTGAGATACTTAATCTAATATAGCAAACTTTTGAATGTAGTTTTTATAACTGAGCTCCTGCTGCGCATTTAGCCCTCTACTCCAGTCTGCCCTGACATTGGTATTCTATTTTCCCCACTTCAAATGGTAAAGGCACACACCTAACAGTTTCCACAATACCTGACACAGATCATTGCAAAACACCTTTTTTTGTGACTGAATAAGCCCAATCAAGGTGAAAATCAGACTTCTCTTTGACTGTTGCTTTTAGTGGAAAAACTACAGAGAAAAGCAGTGTCTGCTATTTACTTCTGCCATATGCATTTGTCATTCTGGTCAAGAGAAAATCATGTGTTTGGGGGGGCTATCCTGCTATCTGGAAAGAAATGTCATTGAGATTATTTGAATAGTGAAATGCCCATCCCTAGTCATCATACTCCCAATGTGGCTGAGAGATCCCTTTCACTCTGACCTTCTCTGCTTCACACCAGCACGAGCTTAAAGTTGATACTCAGGATTTTAGTAGATATTCTTTATCTTAATCTGTCAGTGATAGTTATCTGCTCATGTTTTTTCTTCGAATCCTTAGTTGAAGTGAGTCCATTTTTCCGTTTTTAATTTTCTGCCTTAAACTCTGTTTATGCCAGAAACGACCTGCTTCAGATTTCATCGATCCTCTGGCCAACAAAAAGCCCAGGATATCACACATGGCTAACAAAACAGCGGTGCCAATAAATGGCAAGCCGAGTTCGTCCAATGGAAAGGAGGGGAGTGGGGCAGTGGTTGTGGCGCCAGCGGTTGAAGGCGTGACGTCCAGCTCCCAGCTCCCCCTACTTGACATCCACCGGCCCTTCGACCCACTCTCCGACGTTAGTAACGACTCCAGCCACAATGGCCGGGACTGTGAGGGCCAAGAGGCCGCTGTAGCAGAGAGACTGAGCCAGCCACCAGTCTTCTCTGGGCCCGCAGTGCTGTCCGTACCAACCCTGGGCCTCTCGTCCCTCGGACACACCGGCCTCGATGGGCCCCAGAGCAAGAGCACCTTGCCCTCCCTGCACGGCAAGTCCAAGAAGAAGTCCAAAAAACACAAAGACAAGGAAAAGTCCAAAGAGAGGGAAGGGAGGGGGAGAGCGAGAGAGAAGGAGAGGAAAGGAGCAGAGGAGCGTGTTCCTGAGCCAAGAAAAGCCTGTGACATCACCTCCAGCCCTGAGAACCTGAAGAGCAGTAGTATTCCACACAGCAGCACAGGTGAGACATGTACAAGCTATGGTGTGGATCTCATCCTCTCTATAAATGTACAGAGAAAAGTCTGTACTATTAGATAAACGATTGGCAGAAGGGATACCTGTTAAGCATGATTCCATCTCATGAATTTTGAACTTGGTGATAAATGAGACATTTTGCAAAATGGAAAGATGACATCTACTCAACATATCCGTCCCTATTTTAAATTAATTGATGAAATGGATGAATGAATCCTATACCTACACTACCAGTCAAAAGTTTGGACACCTACATTATTTTCACTGTTTTCTACATGTATAATAGTAGTGAAGACTTCAACTATGAAATAACACATATGGAATCATGTGTTAAACAAATCAAAATATTTATATTTGAGATTCTTCAAAGTAGCCACCCTTTGCCTTGATGACAGCTTTGCACACTTTTGGCATTCTCAACTTCTTGATGCACCCATCCTGTTAGCGAGATCATTTTCTTCAACATCCGCTGAATTGCAGACCGCCCAAATTAAATTACTACAATTATTTCATTTTCATGTTATCACAATTGCAATATAGCAAAACGCAATTTAGATTGTTGTTAAACTACCTGGCGTGTCAGATTTCAAAAAAGCTTTTCAGCGAAAGCATACCAAGTGTTTATGTAAGGACATCTCTCTCAGCAGACAAAGCATTACAAACAGCTAGCAGCCAAGTAGATTGGTCACGGAAGTCAGAAAAGCAATAAAATGAATCGCTTACCTTTGATCTTCGGATGTTTGCACTCACGAAACTCCCAGTTACACAAATGTTCCTTTTTGTTCCATAAAGATTATTTTATATCCAACATAACGCGCCAACCAAATGGAGGTATGTTCTGAAATCCACAGGCACGAAGCGGTCACGACCGGGCAGACAAATTCCAAATAGTATCCGTAAAGTTCGTAGAAACATGTCAAACGTTTTATAATCAATCCTCAGGTTGTTTTTACAATAAATAATCAATAATATTTCAACCGGACGATAGCTTCTTTGATAGGAGAGAGAGAAATGTCTGCTCCAAGCTGTTGCACATGGAAAATGTTGCTGGCACCCAGCCACCCAACGACGCAATGTGATCTTTCTCACTCGTTTTTCAAAATAATAGCCTGAAACTGTCTAAAGACAGTTCACAACATGTGGAAGCCATAGGAAAATGAATCTGGTTGGTATCCCTTTTTAAATGGAGCGAAGGCAGGCAATGGAACAAAGCTTTCAGGAAAAACAGCACTTCCGGGTGGGATTTTCTTCAGGTTTTCGCCTGCAATATCAGATCTGTTATACTCACAGACAATATTTTGACAGTTTTGGAAACTTTAGAGTTTTCTATTCTAATCTGACAATTATATGAATATTCTGGGCCTGAGAAATAGGCCATTTCTTTTGGGTATGTTTTTCATCTAAACATCATAATACTGCCCCCTACACTCAACAGTACACTCAACAGGTTAACCAGCTTCATGAGGTAGTCACCTGGAATGCATTTCAATTAACAGGTGTGCCTTAAGCTAATTTGTGGTATTTATTTTTCTTAATGCGTTTGAGCCAATCAGTTGTGTTGTGATAAGGTAGGGGTGGTATACAGAAGATTGCCCTATTTGGTAAAAGACCAAGTCCATATTATGACCTCTCAAATAAGCAAAGAGAAACGACAGTCCGTTACTTTAAAACATGTCAATCCGGAAAATTAACAGATTTGAAAGTTTCTTCAAGCGCAGTTGCAAAAACCATCAAGCGCTATGATGAAACTGGCTCGTGAGGATCGCCACAAGAAAGGAGGACCTGGGGTTACCTCTGTTGCAGAGACTAAGTTAGTTAAGTTTAATTAGTTAGCAGCCCCAGAAATTGCAGCCCAAATAAATGCTTCACAGAGTTCAAGAAACAGACACATCGCAACATCAGCTGTTTAGAGGAGACTGAGTGAATCAGGCCTTCATGGTCAAATTTTTTGCAAAGAAATCATTACTAAAGGACATCAATAAGAAGACTTGCTTGGGCCAAGAAATATGAGTTATGGACATTAGACCGGTGGAAATCTGTCCTTTGGTCTGATGAGTCCAAATTTGAGATTTCTGGTTCTAGCCGCTATGTCTTTGTGAAACGCAGATTAGGTGAATGGATGATCTCTGCATGTGTGGTTCCCAAGGTGAAGCATGGAGGAGGTGGTGCGGTGGTGCTTTACTGGTGACACTGATTTATTTAGAATTCAAGGGCACGCTTAGCCAGCGTAGCTACCACAGCATTCTGCAGTGATACGCCATCCCATCTGGTTATGGCTTAGTGGGGCTATCATTTGTTTTTCCACAGGACAATGACCCAACACACCTCCAGGCTATGTAAGGGCTATTTGACCAAGAAGGAGAGTGATGGAGTGCTGCATCAGATGACCTGGCCTCCACAATCACCCGATCTCAACCCAATTGAGATGGTTTGGGATGAGTTGGACCGCAGAGTGAAGGAAACGCAGCCAACAAGTGCTCAGCATATACGGGAACTCCAAGACTGTTGGAAAAACATTCCAGGTGAAGCTGTTTGAGAGAATTCCAAGTGTGCAAAGCTGTCAAGGCAAAGGGTGGCTACTTTGAATAATCTCAAATAAAAAATATTTACATTTAACCTCTAGCGACGAGCAATCCCGTATCCGGGAGCGTAATCATAGCCTCAAGTGCATTACCATAACGCAACTTTTCCTATTCATGAAAATCGCAAATGAAATAAATATATTCAAACACAAGCTTAGCCTTTTGTTAACAACACTGTCATCTCAGATTTTCAAAATATGCGTTACAGCCAACGCTAGACAAGCATTTGTGTAAGTTTATCATGGTATAATGCTATGCTAGCTCTGCTGGCAGCAGGCAACATTTTCACAAAAATAAGAAAAGCAACCAAATTAAATCATTTACCTTTGAAGAACTTCGGATGCTTTCACTCAGGAGACTCCCAGTTAGATAGCAAATGTTCTTTTTTTTCCAAAAATATTATTTTTGTAGGCGAAATAGCTCCCGTTTCTTCATGCTTGGCTGAGAAATCGACCGGAAAATGCTACAACTATAACGACAAACTTTTTTTCAAAATTTGCTCCATAATATCGACAAACACGGCAAACGTTGTTTAGGATCCATCCTCTGTGTTTTTAACATATGTATTCGATAATATATTTGTCGAGGCAGTTGGTTTCTCATAAGAAACGTTTGGAAAAATGGCTACCTCAGTATTTTACGCAAGGTTTTCTCCGAGAGACACCATGCGACCACTCGCCCTATATGGTCTCTTACAGCCATTCTCCAATGGAAATGCCTAAAAAGACGTCACAATGCTGTAGACACCTTGGGGAAAACGTGGAAAACGTAAGCTGACTCCTAGCTCCTTCACAGCCATATAAGGAGTCATTGGCATGAGGCGGTTTAAAAAAATGCGGCACTTCCTGATTGGATTTTTATCTGGGTTTCGCCTGTAACATCAGTTCTGTGGCACTCAGACAATATCTTTGCAGTTTTGGAAACGTCTGAGTTTTCTTTCCAAAGCTGTCAATTATATGCATAGTCGAGCATCTTTTCGTGACAAAATATCTTGTTTAAAACGCGAATGTTTTTCATCCAAAAATTAAAAGAGCGCCCCCTATATCCAACTAGTTAACACTTTTTGGTTACTACATGATTTCATAGTTTTTAGATGTCTTCACTGTTATTCTACAATGTAGAAAATAGTCAAAAGTAATGAACCCTTGAATGAGTAGGTGTCCATACTTTTGACTGGTACTGTATATTACTGCAGTCTGCGTTCTTGTGAATGGAAGCCCTAATTGATCAGTGAGTTTATTGGCTTCAATTAAGAAAGTAGGGCTGGAAATTACGAGGGACCTCACAATATATTATCACGATACTTAGGAGCAGATACGATATGTATCGCAATTCGATTCTTCAATTTTAGCGCAATTTGATGTTCCTAAAATATTGCTCACTGTCGGCTGCAGATGAACAAGCGGGCCATAAAACCGAGTTTTGATCAGTGAAAGTGCTGAACATGTTGGCTCACCATTTTTTTTTTTTATATTTGAGGACAAACTATAGGAGGAGCAACACTTAAGCTTTGTCACAGGTACAGTAGACTAGCTGTAGCTAATATTAACTACCTAGCCAAAAAAGTTTTACTTGGAGTCATAGAATCGATATATTGTTAAACTTCACTTACAAAGTCACCTTGTGCTTCTGTTCAGATCTCAATGGAATGTGCAACAACACCAGTGTTCCTTCGTCATCGACTGAGATGGCAGACTATTTATTGTAAGCACTTCCTACCTCTTAATAAACCACATGTATTAGGAAATTGTGCAATTGAAAGCTATTTCATTGAAGTACTCCACTCTTAGTTCTGCATTCTTTCCTCTTTCTGAACAGGGAGTATACAGTGATTGGCTCTTCCGAGCAGCGTCAAACATACAAGAATTACTTTAATACTGAGTATAGTGAGTACCGGGGCCTCCACGCTCGGATAGAGGGCATCACCCGGCAGTTCACTGTGCTCGACACTGAGCTTAAGCAGCTCCAACAAGGCACAGACAAGTACAAGGTACGACCCCTTTGGCCCACTGACGCATACTGTCTACGGTTCTACCTAAGCTGCAATATGGTGTTATTGTTCCAATGTTCAACTTCAGGATTCAATATGGTGTTGTGTTATTATTATTATTCCAATGTTCAACTTCAGAATTAATTTGTAGTTAATGTTTTGACAATCACTGATTGACACGTTTATTAATTGTTTTGCCATTTTGTTTTTTCTTTTAGACAATCCACAACCAGATACTCCAAGAGTATCGTAAAATAAAAAAGGTAATCTTTGCATCTGACGATTTTGTTTCTCATAAAGCTGCTCAGGTCATTTTTCAACAAACACTGATTTAAAACTTTTTAACTTTCCTTCACAGACGAATCCAAACTATAGCCAAGAGAAGAACCGCTGTGAATATCTACACAGCAAACTGTCACATATAAAGAAACTTATAGCAAAGTATGATCAACAGCAACTTCAAAACTGGACTGGTTGACATTTTCTCTTTTCTCTCTGCAAACCGAAGAGAAACTCTGGATTCTGTTAGCTCTAAAATAACTTATTAAAGATGCCATGAAGGGAGGGATTATTCCTAAATATGCCATGAAGGGATGGATGATTCCCCTCATTGGGGCCAAAAGCACTAGTGAGGACAAAGCAGACCACATTTCTTTTTTTTTTTTTTCCGAAGATGTGACACTGGCATGTTTGGCCAGATCTCTGTGTAGCTACACTGCATCCGGAAAAGCTTTGCGTGCTGTTTCTCATACTCTTTCTCATACTCTGTCCTAAGTGCACAGAGATCTCTCGAAATGGAATAAACACGTTCTTTGGAGATCTCCAAACAGCCTTTCCTGGTTTGTAGACTGGGCCGTGGTGGTGACACTGAAATGGAGTCGGCAGATCTTATGCCAAATGCAAATAGTTTGTTTGAGAACAGATAAAATGTAATGAATTATGGTATCACATTTTTCCCCATATATTGAAATGGAAGGTTCTAAACTCTATTTTACTGTTTTTTTAATTTATTATTTCATTTTTGTTCTTCTATAGGAGTAACAAGATCTGTTATTTTACACTCCTCAATATCAGTACTACAAAGCAGTGTCTTGTTTTGTTTTTTTCTTCACATCTTGAATGTTAGTCAGTATTTTATGCAAAAACTGCCTTGGCAATCAAATTGTCCATCTGTTGCAGTTCATTATTTTCTTTCCTTTTTAAAGAGATGCACCTATCCCCATCAATTTAATAAAGACAATGCTATACAAAATCCAGTCAGGCATAGGTGCCTCTGCTTGGCTTTTCTTACATATTGTTCAAATGTCTTAACCGGAAGGACATCATGTAAGAGCAGCCTCAGGTGATAGGAGCTTACTGAATTTAAAGGGTTACCACAAGCTCGGATTTGTTTTTCATATGGTTACGGTGATGGTACTTGGCTATGCCTGTATGCAATGGGTCGAGGTTGTTTTCCCTATGCAGTTAAACCAGTTCACAATGGTGTCAGACTCAATTTGCCAGACCAACTGCCATGTACACCAGGCAAATTTGGATCCTTGTATTTTTCTCAAGTAATGCATACAGGGAAGATTAAATAATCGGTGCTTTGACCTAACGTAGTCTGTTTAATCACAAGTTGGAAGATACAGTATTAGTATACCCCATGCAGCAGCTTTTACCATTGTAACTGTTTTCTTTGCGACTGTTTTAAAGTGTACTTGAATATATTGGTAGTATAATTTCCCTCTAATTCATGCAAACAATTGGCTCTTAAACAAGGGTTTTATTTCCTATATCTAGTACTTGTTCATCTACATGATTGTCAAGACTGTTAACCCAAGACCAGCCTCGCCTATCTTCCAAATGGAGTGGATGACTTATCTTTGTATCTGCCAGGCTAAAGTATTCCAGATCTTTTGTGTCCTGAACTCCTGAAATTATCAGGAACGCTGTAATATTTTTGGAATCTCACTGAGCTCTCCCAAAATCACTGTTCAGTCAATTTTGGTCTAGTCAACTAATGCCTTTCTGATCGACCTTTCTACGTGAATATGATAAATAGTTAATCTTGTTACTCTTACTTGGGTTTTGTCCAAATGAGACGTTTCCCTTTGTCCATCAGAGTTCGTGCTTTATGAATGTTACAATGACCAGTATTTGTATCTTAAAACCGCTTCCTAAGGAAATACAAATCCAAGCAAAGGCTTGATAAAACCTCTATGGTAACTATTTCTGACCAGCATTAATAGCAAAATAATGCTCTCCCATGAATCGAGCAAACAGCAAAATCATTTGATTATGTTCTACTTACCATTGACAAAGAATTGTTGATTTAGTTGACGTCATTTGCCATATGAAATTTAAAGTCTTTGGTTACGACGTGAGAGGGGGCTCTTATTCACTTCAAATGGGATATCCATGCGCTCAGATGTTTCAATGTAATGTATCATCGCCTCCTGAAATCCAAACATGGCCAATGCTCAGAGATTCATTTATCACAATGCTGATTATTGGGGCCGATTTGAGATTGCCCCTGGATTGAATGTTTTGTGACCAGAATCAATTCTCAGCATCACCCAGTACCGTGGAACCCTTTGAATAAGTGACTTTTCATCTCGGAGTGAGTTGTTTTATAGTGACATTCTGAAAGAATTACTGTATACATTTCTCTTGCGGTCAAATATATTTTGATGCCGTTCTCATCAATAAAGATGGTTAAGGCATTTATTTGCTCAGATATGGAGCTACGTTGTTTTTAGTATGAATTGCCAGTTCAGAACACTATGGTATGAGTTGAATGTGCCAAATGACCTGTTGTATAGGTTTTCATATGACTAGAAATGGCTTCGGAGGAGAGTCTGGGATATTGGCACTGAAACCCAAAGCACGCTTTTTGAAACCATAAGGGATTAGGTCTGAAATTGACATATTTCAATAAAATTCTTTCAAATCCTTATTTTGGGTCATTCTGAGGTGGTTATTGCACTTTATTGTATCGCATTTGAAACACACAAACCACACATTGAGTTTGAGGGAAGAGTTAAATATTACAACTGTCAAATTCTAAACATTCGTGATCATGATTTTCCTTACCCCTTTTCAGTCGTAACCTGAAATTTTACTGAATACAGGAAAGGGGTTACTTTCTATAGCAGTTCCTTTGGTTCTAAATTGTTCCTCCTTCCTAGTACCTTAATTGCCCAGGGTCGTCAGTTGTTTTACTGATAATTGTACTGTTTCCTGCCCCATTTCTAAATATGATTTCCCCATGATAATTTGCCAGGAAGCCTATATTTAGCCCTGTGGACATGAATCATTGGAGCCTGATAAGAAATTGTGGCAGACGTTTGACTTTTCTATTGACTAAACAATAGTATCTGGATTTGTTTAGCTCCATTGTATCTTGTCTCACCTGTCCTTGATTAATATGAATACCATTGTAAAGAAGCAACATCATGGCATGTAGAGATATTGAGACAGTACAGTATTGAAGTCAACAGTGAAACTGGATGTATTGCCTCACAATCCTCTTGGGGGCAGCAGTACTTTGTTTTTTGATTGCAGTTTGTGTCCATGACTATCAATCAGGAGAAAGCTTCTATGTGCAGCAACAATGCTATTTGGCCTTGGAGCGAACACTGAGGCTACATTTGTGTGAGAGGTTCCGTTACCACAAAAATCTCTCTTCAATATCGGGGGTCTTCAATATCGGGTTGGTAAAGCCCAGGAAAGCACAATCTCATGTACTTATCAGAATACCATTCCATAGGCCGTGTGTATGCTGTGTATTTCTGGTTCTGTTGAGCTTCATTCTATCCCACAGGAATGTTTAGTTTTCCTGCCTGATACACTTGAAATTTGACTCCAATAAAGGCATTGGCATGGCTGTGTGTGGCTGACAGGAGGGGCCGCAATCTGACGCACTGAAAGATCTCAGAAATCCATACATTTATACAGTTGGCCAGGCTAAGCTGCCTTTGGCTCCCGTCCGAATGTTGGCCTCAGCTCAGGGAGCTGGAGGGGTGTCAGCGAGTTCAGTTTGGCAGCTTGCCCTGTTCCTGGTGGACTCCAGGCTTGCCCCCTCCCTCCACTCAACAAACACTACCACACACTATTCAGCCTCTCTACAGAGCCCCTGACATGTTTATAACTACACCAGAGATTAAGGGCTTTGCCTGTGTCCATTGGTCTGTCAGTAAGGCATAATCCTCTCAATTGTCTGTCCTAAAGATAGGGCTGAGATAGGCTCTGTAGATTAGAAGTACAGATCACCACCCTAATTTGGGAAAGTAGGTAATGTTTGAGTGTATCTGGCTGATTTAAATGACCTCCATATTTTATCATTACACAACAGGTCCATGCATATGTACAGACTCAACACTGTTGGAGGAGGAGATTACATAAATACAAAGTGTTGATCATTTTAATTTGGAAACAAAAATGAGCTTCCATCCTGAGCCTCCCATTCCCCCACCCATCCAACATGTCTCCATCCAACCACCACTTATACCCTAAAATCCACCCCTTCCCTGTGGAAGCAAAGAATGTAAAAAAAAAAACATGTAAAAATGTGCATGGCTGTCCATGTGGGTGCCGGAGTGAGAAAGACACAAGTGAACCAATCAGCAAAAAAGCACAGCCCTCTTCATTAGATGCATTGTGCCTATAACATCAAGGACCCTTTCTAGACTCTGAAGTCAGGAAGACTTTGAGTTTGGTATCAGCCAGACTAGATTTCGGACCCGTGCTGTTGAGTGTATGTGCGTTCATGCTTCAGCACTGCAGACGCGGCTGCAGAACTGGCTGGAGTGCTCCTCATACTTCTTGTGTGTACGACAGTGCTGCAGGTAGGTTGAGCGATGGCTGAAGTCGCCCTCCACAGCACTCCTCTGGGCAGACAAAGGTCATCCAACCCTTGTGGAAATGCAAATGGTCCTTTAGTGACACCTCCCATTTAAAGTTGCACCCACAGATGGTGCACCCGAAGGGTTCTTCTGTGGAATTTCTGATGCTTTGTCAGGCAGGCTGCCTGCTTGAAGCCTTTATCACACTAGGCACAGACGAAGGGAAGAATGTCTTCATGCACCACCTGATGCTTGTCAACATCAGCTTGAAGCTTTTGCCACAGATGGGGCAGGAGTGTGGTCGTTGGTCAGAGTGGACCAGTCTGCTTGATGAGGTCAGAATTTCAAATGAAGCGCTTGTAACACTGAGCACTCGTATGGCATCTCTCCACTTTTATCTGCGGATGATCCTACAGGACATAATGCAAAAGAACATACACTTTTTGACAAGGAATCTACGGGTGTGTTCTAAATTGCCCATAAGCAGGATTCAAATGTTTTACAGTAGCATCCATTTTCTATTGCTACTGTGATCTCTACATAATGTAAAGAATTTCTCTCCCAGATCATTTATCATTTTGTCGTGCACTTCTTGGGAGTTCCACGTCTTACATTTCTGGTTCTAGTTTTAGTCGTACTACAGTGACCATTTCTCACTCTTTTACTCTCATTTTGTCCTGCTGCATTTGTTGAAAGTTACAAGTCTTCCTTTGAGGTTCTAGTTTTACAGTGACTCTCTGATTCTAACTATCCTGTTGTCCTGTATACCTAGGTCACATTTGTCGTTTGAGGTTCTTGTTGTGGCACTACAATGATGTGGAATTTCTGATTCCTCAGTGACACAAGTGTCCTGAGTATTCTAATTTCACCGAAACATCATAGTGACCTTCGGGTCTGTTTCACTGGGGTATTGTTCTCAGTGTGACTATCACAACTATTTCTGTTTATCACATTCTTCCTCTTCGCTTTTCACCTTCATTATCCTGCAAAAGAAACAACAATTTGTTAAATTCTTGATTAAAATGAATTATTATATTGCAAATAACTAACGGGTCACTGTCATTGGGCGTTAATATCATTCTCTTCCCTATGACAAGTATATCTTGAGGGTCAAAATCACTGGGTCAGGGTATCTCTGTTGGCTCTCCCACGATGAAATGCTGTAATATAACAGTTCTCAGTCACTGATGGGTTGTTAAATCCCAATGTAGACAGATGGCTATACACTGAACTACAATGTAAAATGCAATGTAGTTTACGAAAGTTCAACAGAGAGGCTGGTCTGAATGCTCATTTAACTTCAGTAAGAATAACAATTCACTTTGTTTCCTATTCTATCGGCATAGTGGGAATGAATACAAACGTATCATCAGCATAGCATCTTGTTTCTTCTTTTTCCTGTTACCCATGTGCGGAATGTCATTCACCTATTTACCTTATAGCCTAAGCACGGCACAATAATGCTCCTTCCTCATGCTTGCTATTTAACTTATGGGCTCACTCTGGCATTTTTCACCTTGCTCAACCAATGGGAGTAAATCTTGGGATGTATTTGTATGTCAATTTACCCTTTGTTCTCTCACTTGCTGATTATCAGCAACCGTTTTGGACAACCCCACCACCTATATAACCTTATGGCCAGTCATTGGAAAACCTTTCACCCAGCATGGCAGTTTGGATGCCAGCAGCCCCACATGCCATCACCTGGCTGAGGATCTTCCCTCGGAAATGAGACCGTTCCCAAAACTGTTTAATAAAATGTCATATTTGTTGTTCATTCAGTTAAGCCTCTACTTGACTGAAATTACAGCAGTGAGGCTCAGAGTCAAATCTGAGCAGTAAAATTGGGCGTCAGGATTAGAGCCCTGGAAACCCAGCTACACTGGTCGTGACACTCAGACCCTGATCCTGTGTGTTGTGACAGAACACTACGTTCTATTTAAAAGGAACCTAATTGCAAGCAAGGAGCAATGGGGAGGATGGTATAGCGGAAGCAGATGTGGAACGTTCATCGGATGGGGGTGGCAAAAGGATGAATTTTGTACAAAATAAATGGGAAAAGGAGCCAAATTGCTGTGGAAAATGTCAAGATCTGTTCATACTCCATATCTGGTAGGAGTGCCTTTTTTTTTTTTTAATAATGTATGCCAGACTTGGTGAATCTGTTAGAAGCATTTAAAACGGTGGAGAACACTTTGGGTAAAGTGAAATCAGTGAAGATCACGAGAAGTGGGCTTGTTTTCATTTTGTGTGTTTCTGCAGATTAGAAAAGGTGTGTGTTGGGTCTCACCCAAATTTATGCATTTTCTTTGATCTACGGAGCAGGGCACCTGTCAAAGGAGTAATTTCTGGAGTCTCGACATGAGGTCACTAGCTGTACGGTGTTTCCTCCAACACTGGCTTCAGGGTTAAATGAGCAGTGTGTCAAGAAGCAGTGCTGCTTGGCGGGTCGTGGTTTTGGAGGATGCATGGCTCTCGACCTTCGCCTCTCCCAAATCCGAACGGGAGTTGTTGATGCACGAAGGACGAATTGTGTGGTAAATGGCATGAAGTTTTTCCAGTTTTTTATTTTATTTTTTTATGCGTAGTGTCTCCCTACCCGAGTGGAGCTGGGATAGGTCTACTATCTTATGGGAGCCTTTATATCCAGGCCTTTACAATGTAACTGCTGTAAAATGTTTGGACATGTAGCGAGTGTCTGCACATGGGAGAAGCCAAGCTGTGGGAAAGATTATGATGATGGAGACTGTTTAGCAGAAGAGAATAAACAAGGAGCAATGTGTTGTAACTGTGGAAGAGAACATGAAACAAAGTAAGGGCAGTTCAGAGAGTCTTAAGCAGAGGCTGTCAAAAAGGTTGAAAGAAAAAATGGTCTCTGAAGGTCCCATAGTGAATACTGTAGGCCTACAGTACTGTTGATCATGCCATTTTATTATACCAGTTGTCCTCGATTGGCCTGAACTCTGACACCTGTTCATCTTAGTGACAGAACTCATTGTGATTGATGGTTTTAAGTCAGAATTTCTTGAAGTACATAAAGGTGTTCCGCAGGGGTAGATACTAGGACCTGCTCTTTTCACTATATATAAAATTTATATTGCTCAATCTGTTTAAAAAATATATATAATTATTATATGCGTATCATACTTATGTACTCAAACTGCTGACCTGGCTGTGACAAGGCTACAGTCCGATTTAGCAGTTGTGCAGGAAGCTCTTACTGATTTAAAACTCATACTTAATATGAGCAAAACTACACAGAACAAAAATAAACATGCAACAATTTCAAAGATTTTTCATAGAGTTACAGGAAATCAGTCAATTGAAATGAATTCGTTAGGTCCTAATCTAATAGATTTCTGGACTGGGAATACAGATATGCATCGGTTGGTCACAGATACCTTTAAAAGAAAAAGGGTAGAGGCGTGTGTAGTGGCTTCCTTTCCTCTTTACCATAGCCACTGCGCTAGCCTGAAGAGGGGTTGTTTCGTATGCATACAGTCCACACTCAAGGTTTCCAAACTCCCAAAACATTCAATGAGATCCAGGGATATGGTGCAACAAAAAGGTTTATTCTCATCTAATAAAAATATGATTCTTCAATCAACTTAAAGCAGAGATTACTTGACATGGAAAATACATAATATGACCTGTTTGTATGTCTGTCTGGTCAAAAGACTATACCCACATCTAGCTAGGACTCCTCCCCCCGAAGGCCCAACTTCCTGCCTTTATCCTAACACACTTACCACAGTACAATGAATGAGCAAGAGGGGGGGCCAAAAACTAACAACAAAGGAATACATCTCAATCAGGTACATCATACATCATAAAGGTAGGTACCTAATATTTCATCATGTACATTCATATTTCATATATTTACACAAACGTACATGGAGCTCTGTATGTTCTGTCTTTTATACAAATATGTCCAAATCGGCTCTAACATACCGGCCCCTAATTGTTAACTGCACTGAATGCACAACAATGACTTAATATTCAAACGTAGAGCCAATACACAAAACATTCTATACCAGAGCACTATTACAGTTCATAGCTATATACAAGCTATATACAAGGAAGAGAGGAAAAGAGTCCATAGATCTGTCTGAGTTGAAGTGTTCAGGTGTTCAACTTCCAAAAAATGTCAACATTTGACGTCCAAAAATGTAAGAGTACGACATCAACGAATCAGAGGTGCACATGATTCAAAGATGGAGCACTGTGTGTGTGTGTCTCACTCCTCCGCCTCAAGGAGCAGACAGAGTTTATTGGTCTTGGTCTTGGTCTTAACCATGATGCTCCGGACAAGACTATTGGCCCATGGCAAAGCCTCCACCACACACCCCATTAGCCAAGAGTGCCTTGGGGCGGTGTCATCGACGATGACCACAAGGTCACCAGGACTGAAGTTTCTCTTAGTTTTGATCAGAACAGTCTATATCTGGTGTGACCACCATTTGCCTCATGCAGCTGGACATCCTTTGCACAGGGTTTGTTTAGGCTGATGATTGTGGCCTGTGGAATGCTGTCCCACTCCTCTTCAATGGCTGTGCAAAGATGCTGGATATTGGCGGGAACTGGAACACGATGTCGTACACGATCAAGAGCATCCCAAACATGCTCAATAGGTGACATGTCTGAGCATGCAGGACATGGAAGAACTGGGACATGTTCAGCTTCCAGGAATAGTGTTCAGATCATTGGGACATGGCGCTGTGCATTATCATGCTGAAACATGAGGTGATATCGGCAGGTGAATGGCATGACAATGGGCCTCTGGATTTTGTCACGGTATCTCTGCATTCAAATTGCAATTGTGTTTGTTGTCCATAGCTTATGCCTCCCCATACCGTAACCCCACCGCCGCCATGGGGCACTCTGTTCATAACATTATCAGAAAAACGCTCACCCATACATGCTGTCACCCATACATGCCGGTACAGTTGAAACCGGTATTCATCCGTGAAGAGCACACTTCTCCAGCGGCCATCGAAGGTGAGCATTTGCCAACTAAAGTCGGTTACAATGCCTAACTGCAGTCAGGTCAAGACCCTGGTGGTGACATGCAGATGAGCTTCCCTGAGACGCTTTCTGACAGGTTGTGAAGAAATTCTCATGTAAGAAGGGCTTCATAAATAAATTTGATTGGTTGTGCAACCCCACAGTTTCATCAGCTGTCCGGGTCCAACAAGTGAAGCAGCCGGATGTGGAGGGCCTCGGCTGGCATGGGTACACGTGGTCTGTGGTTATAAGGCCTTTTGGACGTACTGCCAAATTCTCTAAAACGGAGGCGGCTTATGGAAGAGACAATATTCAATTCTGTGGCAACAGCTCTGGTGGACATTCCTGTAGTCAGCATGCCAATTGCACGTTCCCTCATCTTGAGACATCTGTGGCATTGTGTTGTGACAAAACTGCCCGTTTTGGAGTGACCTTCAGATGCAATCGTTATGCAAGTGCAAGAAAGAATGAAAGTCTGTGCCACCAGTAAGTATAGATAGTAATATAAATCCCCCTGCATAGTACCCGCAGCCGGACTATTTTCTCAAGGCTTCTGGAAAGAAATACTTGTCAGCATGCTCAACCAATGTTGGTCATTCAGCCGACAAAAACTTTCAACTGGTTGTCCCCATTCAGAAAAGAGTCAGAGGCCGAGCCTTCTCAGGTCTCTCCTTCACCTGTTACGTGGTCTGACCCACAGAAGCCTCTCACCATTAGCTCTGACAAATTGAAAACCTTAGTCATTGGTGACTCCATTACCCACAATATTAGACTTAAAAATAATTATCCAGCGATCATACACTGTTTACCAGGGGGCAGTGCTACCAACGTAAAGGTTAATCTGAAGAGGGTGCTGGCTAAGGCTAAAACTGGCAAGCGTAGAGAGTATAGGGATATTGTAATCCACGTCGGCACCAACAATGTTAGGATGATAGTCATAGGTCACCATGTGCAACATAGCTTCAGCATGTAAATTAGCTAGAAAGATGTGTCGGCATCGAGTAATTGTCTCTGACCCCCTCCCAATTAGGGGGAGTGATGAGCTCTACAGCAGAGTCTCACAACTCAATCGCTGGTTAAACTGTTTTCTGCCCCTCCCAAAATAGATTTTCTTTTGATAATTGGTCCTCTTTCTGGAACCATCAAGCCTGGCCTGCTGAGGAGTGACGGACTCCATCCTAGCTGGAGGGGTGCTCTCATCTTATCTATCGACATAGACAGGGCTCTTACACCACAATGAGATCGGGTGCAGGCCAGGCAGCAGGCTGTTAGCCACTAACACAGTCGGTGTAGTCAGCTCAGCTATCCCCATTGAGACCGTGTCTGTGCCTCAATCTAGATTGGGCAAAACAAAAACATGGCGGTGTTCGCCTTAGCAATCTCACTGGAAAAAAGACCTCTTCCATTCCTGTCATTATTGAAAGAGATTGTGAGGCAGTCATAGTCAATAAACTAATCACTGTTCATGTGATTGGCCTGACTGAAACATGGTTCAAGCCTGATGAATTTACTGTGTTAAATGAGGCCTCTCCTCCTGTTTACAACAGTGACCATATCCCCACGCATCCCGCAAAGGCGGATGTGTTGCTAACATTTACGACAGCAAATAAAAATGTACAAAAAAATCAAATAAATGACTGTCCTTTTGAGCTTCTAGTCATAATCTATGCAGCCTACTCAATCACTTTGTATAGCTGCTGTTTACAGGCCTCCTGGGCCGTATACAGTGTTCCTCATCGAGTTCCCATCAGAACTTGTAAACTCAGCAAAAAGAGATTGCCTGCAATGACAACAAGCTCAATCCGATGATGCTGTGACACACCGCCCCAGACCATGACAGACCCCCCCACCTCCAAATCGATCCCGCTCCAGAGTACAGGCCTCGGTGTAACGCTCATTCCTTCAAAGATAAACGCAAATCCGACCATCACCTCTGGCGAGACAAAACAGCGACTCCTCAATGAAGAGCACTTTTTGCCAGTCCTGTCTGGTCCAGTGACGGTGGGTTTGTGTCCGTAGGCGACATTGTTGTCGGTGATGTCTGGTGAGGACCTGCCTTACAACAGGCCTACAAGCCCTCAGTCCAGCCTCTCTGAAACAATTGTGGACAGTCTGAGCACTGATGGAGGGATTGTGCGTTCCTGGTGTAACTCGGGCAGTTGTTGCCATCCTGTACCTGTCCCGCAGGTGTGATGTTTGGATGTACTGATCCTGTGCAGGTGCTGTTACACGTGGTCTGCCACTGCGAGGACGATCAGCTGTCCGTCCTGTCTCCCTGTAGCGCTGTCTTAGGCATCTCACAGTACGGACTTTGCAATTTATTTGCAGCATGCCTAAGGCACGTTCACGCAGATGAGCAGGGACCCTGGGCATCTCTCTTTTGGTGTTTTTCAGAGTCAGTAGAAAGGCCTCTTTAGTGTCCTAAGTTTTCATAACTGTGACCTTAATTGCCTACCGTCTCTAAGCTTTCAGTGTCTTAACAACGGTTCCAGAAATGCATGTTCATTAATTGTTTATGGTTCATTGAACAAGCATGGGAAACAGAGTTTAAACTCTTTACAATGAAGGTCTGTGAAGTTATTTGGATTTTTACGAATTATCGTCAAAAGACAGGGCCCTGAAAAAGGGGCATTTCTTTTTTTGCTGAGTTTAGTTATGGCAGATAATATACATTTTTGGTGACTTCAATAGTCATATGGAAAAGTCCACAGACCCACTCAAAGGCTTTCGGAGCCATCGACTCTGGGTTTTGTCCAACATGTCTCCGGACTTACTCATTGCCACACTCATACCCTGGATCTAGTTTTGTCCCGTGGAATAAATATTGTGATCTTAATGTTTCTCCTCATAATCCTGGACTATCGGACCACCATTTTTACATTTGCATCGCAAAAAATAATCTGCTCAGACCCCAATCAAGGATCATCAAAAGCCGTGCTAGAAATTCTCAGACAACCCAAAGATTCCTAGATGCCCTTCCAGACTCCCCTCCACCTAACAAAGGAAGTCAAAGTACCAACATCGTTTAACCACCTAACTGAAGATCTAAATTTAATCTTGCGTAATACCCAGCTGTGATTTTTTTTTTGCATAAAAATCTTGGTGGGCCCCCAAAAAATGTAAGCATGCCAGCAAAGCCACTACACAACACTAAACAATACATTAATTGCACTATAACAGTGACAAACGGTAACCACAAACTGCTGGCCCAACATCTTACCACTGCTACACCTGGCTATCTGGCAGTGAAATAGTTCATTCAGCCTCATTTGCTGCCTTTAAAAAAACATAGCTGATATGGCTGACTTGCTTAAACAAATGTGGTTTCTACTGACAATTGAGATGTACAAACTATGTCATAAAGGGACTCGTTGTTTTCGTCATGGTCACTGTTCGAAATGTAACAATCCGGTTGTACACTCCCGGTAACCGTATACTTCCCCTGCTCTGAGTCCCCCCTCCCTGACGATTTTGTCACTTTGGTAGAGGCCGCGTTGCCTTTTTTTTCACGCCGAGCGGAGCAAGATGGCGGCTGTACTGCCGAGGACGAGGTGTAGTAGCCGCTCGGCATGAACATTTATTTTTGAAATAAATGTATTAAAATCAAACGGAAATATTTGAACGTCGGACTACAAGGGTCGTGCACTACTTCACTCCATTACAATAATCGCCATTTTTTATATTATGTTAAGAATTTTCTTTCTGACAACATGATCACATTGTAGTAGCTAGCTCACTAAACCAGCAAGCATAGCCAGCCTACCACCGTAGCAAACGCAGGAGAAAGTGTAGAATGGGAGAAAAGCTAGAACTCAAGCTGAAGTCGCCGGTTGGAGCAGAAGCTGCTGGCTATCCGTGGCCGTTACCAGTATACGTAAGTATTTCATCAGACCAAACAATTTGCCAGTTAATTTATAACTTGGGCAACCAAGTCAGCACTGGATTTATTAATCTATAATGTTGCTAGCTAACGATAATTCGCTAACGGTAGCTACTAGCTAATGATCCGCTTGCTAGCTAAGGTTACTTACGAAGCCACGGCAAGACATGCAGGTCAGACAGACGGCCCACCAGTGTACCACCACTGAGTTAGCATACAGTGTAGATAATACATTTTCGGAGCTATCCAGAAGCGACAAATGGGCACTTGGAGTGAAAGTAGATATTGCATTACGGTATAACGTTATCCATCCACTAAGTAGGATAGGCACCTAATGTGGCTACAGACTGAACCTAAAGCCAAAAGGCTAATTAACGTTACTGTAGTAGTGTACACAAATCAGTAGACAGGAGGATTTCACAAATCACACGAAACATTGCACACTTAGCTAACTACATCGGTTCCTCGTTTTCATAAATCTATCTGACATTCCACGATAGGTCATTAAGTTAGCTTTAACAGTTTTATTTGACTCGCGTTATAATTCTGTCTAACATGCTGACCAGACCCCGTACAACGCGCGGATGTTGATTTTTGTCTACCCACAGAAGCGATCAGGTCACGCAGGTTGAAATATCAACACGAACTCTGAACCAACTATATTAATTTGGGGACAGGTCGAAAAGCATTAAATATTTGCCAATTTAGCTAGCTTGCTATTGCTAGCGAATTTGTGATGAGATAAACATGGTTATTTTACCAGAAATTGACAAGTCCTCTTCCCTGACAATTAACCCACAGATAAAAGAGTAAACCAAGTTCGTTTCTAGTAATCTCTCCTCCTTCAAGCAGCTACTGCTGCTTCTTCTTTGGACTTTATATGGCAGTTGGCAACTAACTTTAAGGTGCATTACCACTACTGACTGGAGTGTGTACCTCAATTCCTGTTTCAATCACCTATGTAGGTATATGGTCCTAAAAACCAATGAGTAGATGGCACGTGGGTATATGCTCCTAAAAACCAATGAGGTGACGGGAGAGGCAGGACTTGCAGTGTCACAAATAGAACCAAGTTCTATTTTAGCGGCTGGCGACTGCGTCGCAAGCAGTGTGGGTGCAATGATTGAATAACATGTATGTGTATATTTATTTTGCAATGCTCACGCACGCAACACGGGCGGTGTGGTCAGCATGTAAAGTTAAACATTTAACAAACATTAGCTAGCTTGCAAACTTTAGCACCTGACCTACTTACTAGCACATGCATAAAAATGGGTTGGTTACCAGTAAGTTTCTTTGCTAACTACTTGCCATGTATTTATGTTAGCTAGCAAGTAATCTTTTTTACGTGTGGGTCAGACTCTGTGGAATGTTTTTAGCGAGACCCCAAGTGGTGTAATGTTAAAGTACTTAAGTACTTTACTTTACTAGTACTTTACTATTTATATTTTTGACAACTTTTAATTTTACTCCACTAGCGTTACATTCCTAAAGAAAATAATGTACTTTTTACTCTATACATTTTCCCTGACACCCAAAAGTACTTGAGGAGTACTTAAATGCTGAACAGGACAGGAAAAGGGTCCAATTTCCGCACTTATCAAGAAAACAACACTGCTCATCCCTACTGCTTCTGATTTGGTGGACTCACTAAACACATGCTTCATTTGTAAATGATGTCTGAGTGTTGGAGTGTGCCCCTAACTATCCATAAATGTAAAAAAAAAAATGGTTTACAATGGTTTATACTTTTACTTTTGGTATTAAAGTATATTTTTGAAATTACATTTACTTTTGATACTTAAGTATATTTAAAATGAAATACTTTTAGACTTTTACTCAAGTAGTATTTTACTGGGTGACTCCCTTTTACTTGAGTAATTTTCTATTAAGGTATCTTTACTTTTACTCAAGTATGACAATTGGGTACTTTTTCCACTACTGGAATCCCCCCTCTCATTTGCAATATGTGGAATTCAACTCATGTATGCATTTCATTTTGCCAAAACTTTCCGTAATGTTAGCTATAAAAGGGGGGGGGGGGGGTTGTTTAGCAAAATATTGTGCAGAAAAATGACAGCCACTGTAGTAGCCAGCTGGTCTATAGCTGACTAAACTCAACCAATGGTGAATGAAGTTTCTGATGAACTCCACCAACAGAGTTGATCAGAGACCAGGTCAAAAGTAATTCCTTTTACTTATGTTGGTCCTCTGTATTTACATGCCTTTCTTTGTTTGCTGAAATCATACTTTTTAATAAAATGTTAATCAAATACAACCACCTACTGTTTCATCATTGCTGTTGCTCTAAGGGGGCAACTCAGCATGAATGTACATGTGCCAAATTAATCTCAACAAGGAAACATTTAGTGGCTGTATTTGATTAACGCTTTATTAAAAAGTATGAATTCCAGCCAACAAAGGCACGCAACTACAGAGGACAAACTTAGGTACAGGGTATGCATTTCATAATATCATTTATTTAAAATATTGACCTTGGGCGAATAGATGTAGTCGGAGCTGAATTTCACAAAGATTATTAGAAACTTCCTTCACGATGGAGTTGAATTTAGTCAGCTAGCTGGAATCCAAATGCAAATGGCTCTGCATGGTGGTCACTGCCTTTAATGACGTCTACTGTTCCTGTTATTGCATAGAAAGATTGTTGCACACTCTTTGGGAATCTGGGGGATAGCTGGCGACTGGGCTTGAACCGTTTTGCAACTTGTTTGGATGAATTATTACACCCCTGCACTCATGAGACAAAGCACCTTCTGTGCCAATAGGAAGAATGAGCACATCAGAAGCTATAATTTGCAACTGCATAGAAGGAACGCTACACAATTCCCCATAACTGTACTTCCTTATATTTGTGTTTCAAAAGGCAAGTTGTGGATGGCAAAAGTCTGCACCCACTATGGTTATATTTAGCTTTTTCACTGGGTCACAAGAAAACAATGAAAATTAGGGATATACCATCCCATGTCACTCCCACGTGTATCTCAAATTGTTTGATCACAAATATCCATCCCAATTTTGAAACCAGTGCAGCAAATTCAGGGAATTAGCTGAAAGAGTTGAACTTGAAACCTAGTCACAAACATAAACGTGAACATCCAATACAATATTGCTAACGGAGTTTAGTCTACTCAAACATGTTTTAGTGCAGAGGCGACTACTAACAGCCAGCAGCAAGGGTGTGTTAGACTGAATACTAATTACAACTCTTTTGGGATCCAGAAATAGCCTATATAGCTTGAAGAATATATGAAGGACTAGGCTACGTTTGGGTTGTTAGATGGAAATGCCACTCAATAAACCTGTAGGGTAGGTTGAATGTGGACAATGGTCTACTGCATTCAATGGGCATTCAATGGGTTTTAAAGCTTTTGCAGACTGGTGATCCTGGGTAGATTTTAAAAACAGTTGATTAAAAACAATGAATCAATGCTGAGTGTTCTTTATGATGTTAACACCATGTAGGGTTGGACGGTATACCGTATTTTACGATATACCGGTATGGATACACGGACCGGTTTGGGTTTTTACTTTACTTTCTATAATGCTATTTGAATGTTTGGTATGTTAAATGTGATGTAACTTCTGTTTTTATAGTTTACTTCGCTACTTGAGTCAAATTTAATTCGATCAAACATAATTAGCTATACAGTCTGATAATACCAGTGATGGTGTAAACCTAAATCAGTATTTTGTTTCTGCAACAGTATCATTTTAATCAAAGAGGAATACATTAAGCATGAATGTTAGCTACATGAAGAATCTGAGAGAACATTAAATGTAGCCAAAAATGATAGCGTCCCCAAGTTAACACTTATCAACACTTTGGTTCCTACCCTGTCACAAAAACTCCTCCCTGGCATTTTCTTTCATTTTCATGTAAAACAACACTGTATTCAAAATGCCCACTATTTATATTCTAACTATAGAATTTGAATAAACATTCTATTTCCATGATTCCAACTGTTCACCCAAGTTTTTTGATCTAATTCGCAAGTAAATATTTGCTTAAAAATAAGGCCTATATTGTTTGCCCATATCGTGCAGCCCTAGGTAGCAGTGTGGAAATTATCTCAAATGAGTGCCTAAAATGCAGAAATGTATGACAATGCTGAAAATAAATAAGTTGAATTGAACAGTATAAAACCATCAGAATGGAGAAAGACCCATGGAAATCACTTAGAATGTATGTGTTAACACCCTAGGGTCGCTCACTACTCATAAAGTAAATGTAGAACTTTTATTAATTAAAACATAAAATCCTGTCAAATACCATCAAACCGTCCTATATGTTTTTTGTACCGTGATGTGGTATTTTGGCCATATCACCCAGCCCTTGGACCATTACCAAGCTTCTTTAGATTTTGCATCAATATAGATTTAAAAAATTGCACAACATGCTGCTGTAATATTTTAACCTATGTCGGACTTACTAGATAGAACATATGTTGAAAGTATTTATCCTAGTTTGGGCCCTAGTACAACTCCAACAACACATTTGCTGGCAGATTTGAGTGTGTTTAGACCTTGCATGTGCTGCATGCCTTGGACATATCCTTTAGCTGAATGCTAAAGTTTAGCAGATTGTACAAGCGAGAACAGAAATGGAAGCAGATTAAATGGTTGTGGTTTCTCTGGTGGCTTCAAATGTGTTTCAGGTGTATTTCTCATTTTATAGTAAATTGTGCTAAGACTGTGCTAAAAAAAAATGAATAACCTGAAGCAGAATTTCTCAGAACAGCACGGTGGAGTGTTGTCTGTTTGGGGCCTGTAGTGTCACACTGGGTAATGCTCCTTTACGTCAGAGTACAGGAACTAGGCAATGCTGCTGCTGACCCAATCCTCCACATTTGGACTCGGCTGACATCACTCCATTACGCCAGAGACCGATAAGAGCACTGTTGCATGACTGGCCTTTTCTCAGGAAAGGGCATTTTGCAAACTGTTTAGAGCTGCTGGTGCCTCAGTTATTCTGTCGAAGTTGGTGTCTTGATATCATAAATATAGACTTAAATATCATAGGCATGTCCTGTACTGAGTAACGTGGCAGCCAGTGCTCATTATCTGTATGTGTGGAGTCTCAGCACTGTTTTCAATAAGGACCTAGACAATTCCTCAATATGCACTTTGAGGACATGAAGGGGCGTTAAATAAGAGTAGGATTACAACACACTTGATTCTACTTGAGTCTCCAAATCACATGCCCTTGATGTTTCATTGTGGCTATTTTTGCACAGTTTGATCTATGGAAGAGGACTGTAATGACGCTTGAGCAGACTACTTCATTTCCATGAGTATGTTACTGTGCAATATTTTTGTTGTATTAATAATGCCGCCCACTGCTCTCCACCACAAAAGATACATCACACATATTCCAGTACTTCTGACTCCCGAAGTGCAACCCAAAACGCCCCATTCACCCACAGATAAACAGCGCACACTGTGCTCTTGTGTTGTGCAGTGAACAACAACAGAGTTGTGATATATGCTGCCTGCGTGTCTCACCACATCGACGCTGTTACCACCACATGCTTGAATACTCTTTCTCTCACACATCCAGTCACCATCTGCAGATTTAAATCATCTGTAACTGCTTCCATATGAAGTACACCTCTTCTGCTGCAGAGGCCTTTGTTCATTTTGTTCCTTGGTGCTTTAACTAAAGCCAGAATGCTTTTAAATAAGACACTACTTGAATCAATGTCATCTTGCCTAGTTTGTGTTGTCGATAGCCTAGCTAATGGTGTTCATGTGTTCCTCTCAAGTGTGTTTTGAAGTTCAACTTTGTAACAAGCGAATCACTCCTTAGACAAACCATGTGACCTGTGTTATCAGTGAATAGGATAAAGCAGACAGGCATGTATAAGGCAGTTCCACCTGCCTCCCTCACCTACTGAAAAACATGCGGGTGACAACGGATACTGATAAGGACAATAAGTCACTGGACCATAGTCCAAAGCTTTAGAAGCCTGTCACCATGTTCTAGGACAGGCAGCGCTTTGAAGAAAAGGGTTTTGACGGAGTCCGTTATCTTTCTCTGTGGTAATGATATCACTGTTGCACACGGTTAGTTATTTGATTATTGGCCGTTAGTAATGCGTAGGGAAGCAGGCGTTATGCCCGGCCGGCTGTGTGTCATGGTGAGGTGAAGAGAGCGTGAGAGGGAGGGAGGGAGGGAGTGGGTGGTTGCATCAGTTCTGTCGTGTGCCCACAGCAGGGGGTCAGGAGGAGCGGAGGAGAAGAGAGAGTGTGGGATTGGCTGAGAGCTCCTATCTCACGTGCCACACGCTCTCTTTCTCTTAGCCAGAGTTTATTTTTAGCACCACAGTGGGTGTTGCTGCGTGCCGTCTGTGTGAGCGGCAGGAACACCCCCCTCTCGCCGCCTCCGCACACACTGCTGTCAGTCTGGGACTAGCGCGTTAACCCTCGTTTTGGCTGCATGTATTCTGTGATGGTTGCTACTAGGCTATTCATAGCAGCGTTTGCTCCTCTTGTGAAAGGCTTTGCCTTCCTTGTGGCGGGAGATTTTATTTCATACCCTCTGTGGTGCTATAATCTCAGGCCTGGTGTTATTGGCAGCGGTGTCATGGCGGGAGTTGTGGCGCTGTTGAGCGGAAAGCGCTGAGCCTAGTAACTGGAGGCTGCTACTGTGCCAATACCAATCCAGCTGAAAGCAGCTGGGCCTGGCTGGCTGGAGGTTGCTCTCTACCTTCCCTCACTCCCACCCTCCTTCCCTCTGTCCGAGCCCCTCCCAGGCCCGGTGCCGGAGCAGGACACAGAAAGTGGGTCACTGGGTCAGCTCAGGCTGCCAGCAGCCAGTGTGACTGAAATCCTGCAGTTCCTCCCATGCTGCAGCAGTGCTCTGACAAAACCCAGCTATCCTAAGTGATAGTGCTTCACATGCTCACAGTCTCCCAGACCATATCCAGTTAGAGAATGTCAGCTTGATAACAGTGATACACTCAGTGGTGTCTCCTGAATTGTTATGCTGGCAGTCATACTAAGTGCGTCACACTAACGACTATGGTTTGCGCTGTGTGTGGATTATTAGGTAATTGAGTGCTGCTGGCCTTATCTGACCCGGCGGTCTGAACTCGTGTTGGTAGCTGGTAGCATATTTGTGTACATTTTTGGGATATCCATATTTAGTTTTTGGTTGCTGCCAGTCTGTTATATACTGCAGTAAGGCAGTCTTTTTATTGCCTGTCAATAAATGCTTTTTGCATAAACAAATTGTACTGAGAGTACTCAATCTCTCTTCTCTCCTGTGTTCACTTTCTGTTTCCAGGACAAACACCACGATGCTGCTCATGAAATCATTGAGACCATTCGGTAAGTAACTAGTACCTTTCTCCTAAATCTCAAAAGCATGGTGCAGTGAGTGACTGCACTTCTTGGCTGAGTCAGATTAGATCAAAGTGAACTCACCATGTGTTGACCATTGTTCCCAGGTGGGTGTGTGAGGAGATCCCAGACCTTAAGCTGGCCATGGAGAACTATGTCCTCATCGACTACGACACCAAGAGGTGAGCCGAGGGTCAGACGATGAGGAACGAGGATTATGATGCTGTTCTGAAGCACAGTCTAACACCATAGTAACATAACACTTAGACATCCAGAGTATGAACCAAATGGACCTCCCCTCCACTTCACATTTGAAGGATAATTATTCCCAGAAGGTAATAAAGATATTAATGGCAGCGATGCTAATTTAGAAATATTTTTGTTTCCCGTGGCGGCAGCCCAAAAGAGATGAGAAGGAGTCACGTAGAGGGATGGCAAACTGATATGCAATTAGCATTCCTGTGTCCAGGGTGCTGGACAAACTCACAAACATCAGCACAAACAAAGTCATGGGCTGTTGGTTTCTTGTCATACGATGTTGATGTTATTTCTTTATTTCTACGTGTGTTGTTACAGCTTCGAGAGTATGCAGAGACTTTGTGACAAATACAATAGAGCCATTGACAGCATCCACCAGCTGGTAAGTTGGAATATCTCCAGATGACTTGCGTCGAAAGCTTATTTGTCCACACATTAATTCAAACAGACGTCTTTCTTGTAGACGTATTGTCACCGTGGGTTAAACCTAGCTCACTTGAGCCCAGCAATATGTTTATATCCTAGCTATGTAATATACTCATTCTAAACCTCTTGTCCCGTATGTGTGTCACAGTGGAAAGGCACAACTCCGCCCCTGAAGTTGAACAAGCGGCCGTCCAATGGGCTGCTTAGACACATCCTGCAACAGGTGTACAACCACTCGGTCACGGACCCCGAGAAGCTCAACAACTATGAGCCCTTCTCCCCCGAGGTGTACGGCGAGACCTCCTTCGACCTGGTGGCCCAGATCATCAACGAGATGGAGATGATGGAGGATGACACCTTCGTAGACCTCGGCAGCGGTCTGTGTTTGTTTACGACGTCGATGTTTACTTCTGAATGAGATAACCAGTCTTAATGTGTGTCTCTGTGTGTTGATGTGGGATGTGTCTAAATGAGCAGGTTGGTGCTATTTTTGACTCGCAATTATCTGTAATTGCAGGGGTGGGACAAGTGGTGCTGCAGGTTGCCGCAGCAACAAACTGTAAACACTACTTTGGTGTGGAGAAGGCAGACATTCCAGCCACTTATGCTGAGGTAAGTTCCCACATCTAGCTTAAGAGTCTTGGTTATCTTGATGATTGTCAGTCAACGGAGAAGGAACAGATTTTTAGAATGACTAGTGTTTGCGGTTTGCCTTTCAGTCTATGGATAAAGAATTTAAGAGGTGGATGAAGTGGTATGGGAAGAAGCACGGGGACTACACGGTATGTGGTATTCTGTTGTCATGACAGATGTGTGTCACTCACAAATTGTCCCTGAGTAATCGATGTGCAACTCATGTTCCTCTTTATTTCATTTTAAAGCTGGAGAGGGGGGATTTCCTGTCTGAAGTGTGGAAGGACAGGATCGCCAACACAAGGTGCATTACCTCTATGTACACTGGATGATACCACTGTGTATTTACACACATCTGAACATGAAGAGAAACATCAGCACAGCTTTAACTCTAAATATTTTTCTTCCTCTTCCTCCCTTCCTCCTGTTCCCTGTTTGTCTAGCAGTGTTATTTTTGTGAACAACTTTGCCTTTGGCCCAGAAGTGGATCACCAGCTGAAGGAGCGCTTTGCTAACATGAAGGAAGGTAGGTAGAAAATGGCCCTTTTGTTACCCAGTGTCAAGGACACCCTACCGTATTGTTGTTACAGCGAATGAAGAACCTGGGATCATTTCAATATGTTATTGATTCAGCTGCTTTCATGCATGCTGTAGCTTAATGGCAGCTGTGTCAACTCCACACACTTCACCTCTGACACCTCAGCTGTGTGACCTCCACATGACCCCGTCTTTTAAAAGACAGATATGAGAGGATGATCTTTGCTACCATTGATAATGTATAGCAGACACACGCAGATCAATGGTTTGATCTAGGACTCATTATAGATCAGTGTTTGTGTTGTTTTCTTTTAATCTATCAATTTCAAACAACCTTTTGTGAAGTGCCTTCATTCTTTGTTTCTCTCTCTTAGGTGCGAAAATTGTATCATCAAAACCTTTTGCACCTCTAAATTTTAGAATCAACAGTCGAAACTTGAGTGGTAAGTCTTCATCATGGAACAAGTTTATGTTCTGGGAAGACCCCGGAAATGGAACTGCAGAAATGTCAACAGAATTATGTAGATAATGTTATTAACATCTGTCTGTCTGATTCAAAACTAAAAGTTGCAAATTTTTTTCTTTTTAATCAGAGTTGAAGTATTTAGCATCAATTATAGTGCATCTTGGGTCATTTCCCTTGCAACGTTCCGATGTTGCTATGTTCAACCTTGGTTACATTTGTTGCACACCGGTGTTTGTCGTTTCGCCAGCTCAAATAAGACGTTGCCTTCACTGATCGAGATTAACCCCGAAATGAGGAAATACTTTTGGTAATGCAGTGTATGTGGACAGCTGCTCATCGAACATCTCATTCCACAATTATGGCATTAATATGGAGTTGGTCCACCTTTTGCTGCTATAGCAGCCTCCACTCTTCTTTACACCACTCGCTTGGCATTGTGCATAGTGATCTTAGGCTTGTGTGCGGCTACTCGGCCATGGAAACATATTTCATGAAGCTCCCAATGAACAGTTAATGTGCTGAAGTTGCTTCCAGAGGCAGTTTGGAACTCGGTAGTGAGTGTTGCAACCGAGGACAGACGATGTTAACGAGCTTCAGCACTCTGCTGTCCCGTTCTGTAAGCTTGTGTGGCCTACCACTTGGTGGCTAAGTCGTTGTTGCTCCTAGACGTTTCCACTTCACAATAACAGCACTTAAAGTTGACCTGGACAGATCTAGCAGGGCAGAAATTTGAGGAACTGACTTGTTGGAAAGGTGGCATCCTATGACGGCGCCACGTTGAAAGCCACTGAGCTCTTCAGTCAGGCCATTCTACTGCCGATGTTTGTCTATGGAGATTGTATGGCTGTGAGCTCGATTTTATGTCTGTGAGCATCAAGTGTGGCTGAAATAGCCAAATGCGTTTTCTTTCTGCAAGCATGGACAACAGAAGTGTACGTAACGAGTGTAACAATTGTATCCAAGATATAACATGACAACATCATGTTAAGGTTTACCCAAATTACCCAAAATGCTACTTTTAAAAATGTATAATATTAATTAATGTGTAACTTTTATAAGTTGGAGAACACAAAATGATGGGTCACACATTATTTGGATAGTCCGGATAGTCCTTCTGTAGATTCTCTACAGATGGTCATACCAATAACAAACTATCTGTTGATAAGCAACTGCTTGTTAGGATTAGGGTTAGTACATAGTTAGTTAAAATGTTACTGATAGTCTATCCTAATGTAGCAGGCATAAAATAAACGCTATAAACTTTACTGAACAGAAACAGAAACGCAACATGTAAAGTGTTGGTCCCATGTTTCATGAGCTGAAATAAAAGATCCCAGAAATGTTCCATATGCACAAAACGCGTATTTCTCTGGTAACATCCCTGTTATTGAGCATTTGTCATTTGCCAAGATAATCTACCTACCTGACAGGTGAGGTTGATTAAACCGCATGATTATTACACAGGTGCACCTTGTGCTGGGGACAATAAAAGACCACTCTAAAATGTGCAGTTTTGTCACACAACCCACAGATCTAAAGGTTTGAGGGAGTGTGCAATTGGCGTACTGACTGCAGGACTGGCCACCACAGCTGTTGCCAAATAATTTAATGTTAATTTTTCTACCATAAAAGGCCTCCAACATTGTTTTAGAGAGTTTGGCAGTACGTCCAGCCGGCCTCAACCTCAGACCACGTGTAACCACTCCAGCCCAGGACCTCCACATCTGGCTTGTTCACCTGCGGGATCGTCTGAGACCAGCCACCCGGACAGCGGATGAAACTGGGTTTGCAAAACCAAAGAATTTCTGCACAAATTGTCAGAATCTGTCTCGGGCAAGCTCATCTGCGTGCTCGTCTTCCTCAACAGGGTCTTGAGCTGACTGCAGTTAGGCGACGTAAACGACTTCAGTTGGCAAATGCTCACCTTCAATGGCCGCTGGAGAAGTGTGCTCTTCACGATGAATCCCTGTATGGTGTCGTGTGGGTGAGCAGTTTACTAATGTCAACGTTGTGAGCAAAGTGCCCAATGGTGGCAGTGGGGTTATGGTATGGGCAGGCATAAGCTACGGACAACGGACAAAAATGTGTTTTATCGATGGAAATTTGAATGCACAGAGATAGCGTGACAAGATCCTGATGCCCATTGTCATGCCAAACATCCGCCGTCATCACCTCGTGTATCAGCATAATAATGCATGGCCCCATGTCGCAAGGATCCGTACTAAATGTCCCACTTCTTTCATGGCCTGTACTGACCAGACATGTCACCCATTGAGCATGTTTGGGATGTTCTAGATCGACGTGTATGACAGCGTGTTCCAGTTCCCGCCCATATCGAGCAACTTCTCACAGCCATTGAATAGGAGTTGGACAACATTCCACAGGCCACAATCAACAGCCTGGTCAACTCTGTCGGGCTGCATGAGTCAAATGGTGGTCACACCAGATACTGACTGGTTTTCTGATCCACGCCTCTACCTTTTAGGTAGAGGTATCTGTGACCAACTGTATTCCCAGTCATGTGAAATCCATAGATTAGGGCCTAACGATTTCCTTATATGAACTGTAACTCAGTCAGCCGTTGAAATTGTTGCATGCTGCATTTCATACTGGTCTTGACGATAAGAAGAAAAGACTGTCTGGGGAGGTTCTCTTCTGCACCGTTCAACCAATTCAGTAAATATGGAGGAGTTAAGATGGAGTGTGGCTTTGTTAATGTCTCGCTCCATTTCCCATGAGAACCAAACCATCCAGTTGTTGGGAACTCGGGAGAGGCTCCTGATAGTCTGAAGATGTAGAGAATCTACAGATGGACTGTCCAAATAAACTGTTTTCTGAGATCTATTTTTGGTGGGTGGCCCTTGGACAACATATCCTAGTGTGTATTTCAATGAACTAAACATTTTGTTGATTTCCTTTGTTTCTCCCTAAAGACATTGGCACAATAATGAGAGTCGTTGAGCTGTCTCCGTTGAGGGGTTCAGTGTCCTGGACAGGGAAGCCAGTTTCCTACTACCTTCATACAATAGACCGCACCATAGTGAGTCCTGCTCTCCTCTTTTATACTCACAAAACGTCTTCTCTGTCCCACACACAATGTTGCAATGGCAGTTGCTCCATTTAAAGAAGGGTAACCTTGAACTGAACGAATGGCCCACGCTTCAAAGGTCTCCATCAGTTCATCTGTCCTTATTCTGTATGTGTATCAAATACCATGGTAAATAACAAACCCACGTGATATTTTCTGACAATGCGTACGGTAGCAGTACTCAGAACATGTTTAGTCGGCCATATCCCTGCAGGAAACAACTGCAACTGCTGGTATAGCCCTGCAGTGGACAGATGAGATGTGGTACAGCGACAGGTGATGGAGCAACCAGCATTCCTACTACATGTTGTACCATGAGTGTTTTCGACTTGTTTAGAAACACTGAAAACAAGACTTAGTACATTTTTTGCAAATAGTTAGCCTAACTGCAAGCAGAAAATCTAACATTTTCTGCCTGTCTGTTGTGGGAGGGCATATTTTGCCAATATAACCTAGAATATGCTCTCTGTTTTGAATATGTTTTGATACTTGTCTATACCGGCCCGTAACAGTCTGCTTAAAAACTTAGCCAGTTGTTTCACTTGCTCATTCGAGCAATGAGACGGTTCTCAACTGGCTGTTTTGAATATATCCATTCACTTGAGGCAGTGGAAACGGTGAGGTCATCGCTGCATTGTTTCTGTATCCCCCCACTCACATGCACGTGTTGGGAGGGCTTATGGATAGTGTCACACAAGGTGACTGCACTAAAGAGAGAGAGGGGAGAGTGTGACCTCTGCTGTCTTCGCCTCTGTGTCCATGTGCAGTACTTGATACTTTCTTTTCTTTTTCAGCTTGAAAACTATTTTCATAGTCTCAAAAATCCTAAACTCAGGGTAAGCTTCTTTTTGTTCCTTTGGTCACTGTATTATTTTATGTTGCCCACAGAGTATGTGTAATGACAATCTTAGTCACTTCCGGATTGTCTTTGCAGTTGCACCCAGTTTATATGCCCTCCTGAACTATTCACATGGTAAAACAACACTAAGATGTTCCTATGTGTTTTTAGGAGGAGCAAGAAGCAGCTAGGCGTCGACAAGAAAAGAACAGTAAAGACAGTAAAAACACCACCCCAACCAAGGCAAAGGAGCACAAGGTCCCTTTATCGTCTTTCACGTCTCTATGCTCAGAGTGGTGATCTCATCAGGAGAAGAACTATCTTTGGTTTGTTTTCACGCTGGCCTCTCCCTGTCTCAGGATTCCTGCGGGGAGGATGAGCAACCGAGGCTATTGGCAGTCGTGAAGGCGTCACCCAAACCCCGCCGCGCCAAACTCCTCAGCAAAGGCCGCAAGCTGAGCGCTCGGAAGCGCGGGCGTCCCAAGAAGGCTGCCGTGACTGCAGCCGAACGCAAAAGCAAGAAGAGCCAGAGTGCCCTGGAGCTGCTGCACGCCAAGACCATCTCTGCAGCACCCCCTCAGGGTGAGCCACCTGCTCACTCTCTCACACACACACACACACACACACACTCCTACCCAGGGCTGAGTCCATATACCCTTGTGCATTTCTGTTTATTTAGCCTTAAACTCTTCATTTTGGTCCATGTTTGTTTAGTTGACTTTCCTTGTTGTTTCTACAGATGCATACAGGTCACCTCAAAGTCCCCTCTACCAGCTACCTCCCAAAGTTCAGCACTATGCGTCTGGGCAACTGCTGCTGGGCCCCACTCCTCCTGGCCTACAACAGCTTCTAGGTGAGCCTCGCTACCCTGACCCCACCCTTCCTTATCACACAGACCTGTCTATTAGTCACAGCCAGCAGAGCTGAAGGCCAGTCCTCTCTGTCTCTCCCCCCACAGACAACATTAAAGTCCAGTACCTCCAGTTCATGACCTACATGAAGACACCTCAGTACCACAATCACCTGCAGCAAGTCCTGGAGCAGGAGAAGGTAAATAGAATGTCCAAATCACTCAATCCAATGCAAATAATCCATGTGACAACAGTATCGCCACCTCGTTAAAGAGTAATAAATGATATCATAAATTAAATGACTGCATTCAGATTCACTCCCTCAGGCTCAAACTTCAACTCTCAACCCTCCCTTTATCAGTCATGTTGAAGGAGACTAACCCCCTGGGAACGTTGCCTCTGCTTTAGTCTCAACCTCTAAACCTTTTCTCTTTTGTTCTTCCCTCTTCCTCCATCTCTCCTCCACCTCTGCAGCTAAAACACAGAGAGCTCTCTGGGCAGGCGGAGCAGCTGCAGACTGTGTGTCAGACCCACAAAGAGAAGATCAAAGGCCTCTTCCACACCAAACTGGATGAGGTAGGCAGATAACGTGGTGAATGTCTAATGAAACCAGCTGGTAATGAGAAACCAATGTTGGGAGAGTACTCGATCGCCAAACATCTTACCCTGTCTTTGTGTTCCCCTCAGCTGGGAGTGAAGGCCCTAACTGTGGAGGACCTGCTGCAGGCCCAGAAGGAGATCTCAGCCCACAACCATCAGCTGAAGGAGCAGACCAAGCAGCTGGAGAGAGACATGATCGAGCTGAGGGACCACAGCCTGCTCCTGGTGAGACAACCTCGCTACTCCTGGGTGTCATCTCTCTGGCCCTTTTCACATTGGGATTGATCTGCGTGTTGGGCATTCTGTCAGACATATAGCCAGAGTCTTGCAACTCACTAACTAGAACGGTCTGTTTCAGTTGAAGTCTCGGTGTGAAGAGCTGAAGCTGGACTGGAGCTCTCTGTGTCTTGAGAGCCTGCTGAAGGAGAAGCAGGCCCTACGCAGACAGATCTCCGAAAAACAGCGGCACTGTCTCGAGTTACAGGTACACACCTCTGTGCCCCTTCCTCTCTGTTCCACCTATCTCTACCGACAAACTTAGAAATAGTGTAGGAATCGGTAATCTACTGTTGTTGTGAAGCATAGTTTTTGTTAGCAAAGTGATGTTCCTATTCCTTACCTTGTGTAACGGCTCCCCCTGGTGTTGGTTTTCAGATCAGCATCGTGGAGCTGGAGAAGAGTCAGAGACAACAGGAGCTGCTCCAGCTCAAGTCCTACAGTCCCTGTGAGGATTCCCCTTACCGTAAGGGCCTCCCTCGCCCTACCCTGGACCACGACACCCCCAAACTGAGCCTGGTCGTGGGCGGCCTCAGCCCCGAAATGTCCATCAACGGCACCGCCTCGCCCTGCTTCGACAGGAGGGCCACCAAGGGAGAGCTCCTCTCCCGCTACCTGCCCATCTCGCCTGACGACGAGATTGTGCCCCCCACCCCGGACGCCCGGCACAGGCAGCTGGGTCACCCCCTCCCTGACTACACCCGCTTCTCCCCAGCCAAGATCGCCCTGCGCAGACACCTGAACCAGGACTCTAGTACTACACACTTCAGAGGCTTGGGCTTCACTGGTCTCAGGTAGAGTCCTGCACGGGTCCGTTTTTTGGAGCCGCACCCGCCCCGCGCTGGCCACATCAATTCGGAGCCTCACCCGATATCCGACATCAGGACAGATTTTTCTCCGCAACCTGACCCATCCGCGTAGAATTGTTCCGAGAAGCGATCCGTGACCCGCCAAAATAACATCGACAACTACCAGAGTTGTAGACAATTCCCATTCCCTGCATGAATTCATTTGTGTCTATTTATGTCTATTAAAAATGTTTATAAAAGGAAACTATGCACAATGCGATGCGGCACATTGACAACTCAAATCGCTTTGAAAAAGAGCTTTCTAAGTAACCTCCTTATTCCTTATCTAATGTAAGTCTATAGCCAACACAACAAAACAATACCTTTACATTGAGTATTGTTTCGATAATCAAGTAGTTGAATTGAAACTTAAATGAATATTTCCCAGAATCAAATAGGCTACATTTATTTAGTAGGCTATTGGCAACTCAAACTATTACCAGCCGCACAGGTGTAAAATTTCCTGCGTATGGTCTAAATGCACGAAAGCCTGAATTTATGTAATAATTAACTGACAATTAACTGAATTATTGTTAACAAACACCTGCTTGCACTTTTGCAGGCTGTGCATCCATCTACTGGGTTGTTGTCCTCCTTGTCCACAATGACTCCAAAAGCCTTCCAAAACCGAGGATTTCACTCGTGCAGCACCTGTTTCCACGATGGTGTATTCATCATAACCTTTCTTTTTATTTCTCCTGTTACGTTAACCATTTTCCCGTGAGCTAGGAGTCCGGGAAAATAAACTTGCCAATGTATCGTTGTGTGGCAGAAGGGAACATAAGCTCTCTGCACGTGGACAAATTAGGAACGTTTCAGCACCACACAACAAATGGACAGTTCCTGCTCCACTCTCTCGCTGCATGGCTGGTAGCCTAGGCTGTGTCTGCCTCACCACTCACATAGCCTAATTGAATTCACCAGACACAATTTAACAGAACAAGCTCCAAAAAAATATTATCTTGATTTAAAACGTTAAACGCAATATAATTGTTCTGAACCGCGAGCCGACCCGCTGGTTGAAAGAATGTTTTCATTCCACCCGCCAGCAGATTTTTTTTTCTTTTTTTCGGATCAACCGCGAGGAACCGTGGGTATCCGACCCGATGCAGGACTCTAGTCTCAGGTTAGTTATCAACAGACTGACATAGTAGATTGTCCTGAAAACATGGAGATGTGTTCCATGTTTGTTGAGGACAGTATTCCTGACTGTTTTTCTACTCCTGCAGGGGGGATATGGGTGCCATCACCTCTCCACTAGGTGCTAAACTGAGCTGCCTGTCTCCCAACTCATCAGACAGTCAGCAGAACAACATACTCAGGAGTGCTGAGAGGGTAACTGTCTGTCCTCTCTGTCCACACACTGACACACAGCCTACCCTGTTGATTCACACACAGTATGTACTCAGTCTGTCTGACTGGTCTGTGTGTGTGTGTGTGTGTGTGTGTGTGTGTGTGTGTGTGTGTGTGTGTGTGATGTCCAGGGGGGTAAGGAGAAGAGTCCAGCAGGGGGTCCAGGTGAAGCCATCACCAGCTTGCCCATCAGTATCCCCCTCAGCACAGTGCACCCCAGCAAACTCCCCGTTAGCATCCCCCTGGCCAGTGTGGTGCTGCCCAGCCGAGCAGAGAGACTGGTGGGTACATATGGCTCCTATAACTCTGGCTTAGAGCAGTGGTTCCCAAACTTTTTCACTCTGGACAGTTGATCTGGATATTTCTGACAAGTTATAAATACTGTAGCTCACGAAGGTCTGCAATGACTGACATGACACGAGGGAAACTGTTGATTCACTATCCAATTTCGAAGTTGTACCTTGTGCATTCTACGATTACAACTTTCCAAAGTAAGTTGAAAGGCCGACTGACTTTGGGAACCACTGGCTTAGAGAATGGCAGGGCTACAGGTAGCTTTCCGACTGGGTAGTAACGTCCTGTTTGCTGTAATAAACCACTGTGTTGATTCAAGCGCTCCGTGTTTGTTTTTGTAGAGGAGCACACCGAGTCCTGTGTCCCAGACAGGCCAGACCAACGGTAAGCAGTCCCAAATACACTCTATATCATCCATTGAATCCTGCATGTGTTGAGACATATCATGACTGACCAGTGTCCAACCCCCTCTGTCATTCTTCAGGGTACTCCTCTAGCTTAGGGCTGATGAACGGAGGCTCTCACTCTGAGGAACAGGAAGGGGCTGCCCCCTCCCCTCCCCCTCATGGTGCCCCTCCAATGGGACCAACACAAGGCCACAGCCCCCCCCTCAGCACCGGAGGGGTCCTCCAGTATGCCGACGGCACCCCCAGAATCCTCCCTGAGGACAGGGCCGAGCGCCAGGGCGAGTCTGACTCTGAGCCCCAGGACAGCGAATCCAGACGCCGCATGTTCTTCTCTTCTTCCTCTTCATCGTCTTCCTCCTCCTCTGGGGGCGCCGCGTCTCGCCTCCGCCTCTGCTCGGCCAGACAGAGCCAGCATCACCTAGGTAGCCACAGTAACCACAACAACCACCACCACTCGCCGGGCTCCCAACACACAAACTCTCACGGCCATGGGTCTCAGGAGGAACGCAAGCGTGGGAGGAGGAAGCGAAGCTCAACGGGGGCTCAACCTGCCAGTGGCTCCCCAAAGAGGAAGTCCTTTCCCGGGCTCCGCTCCACCAATCACCCATCAGGATCCCCACTCAACATCAACTCCATGGTGAGTCAAGCTACGTTCAGGTTGCTTCCCTGTTCTTTAAAACGTGGTACACGGCTTCAGTGGCTAAGTTGGTTGCAATGCAGTACTTGCTACAAGAGTTGTTTGATTCCTTAATATCTAGGTTCGCCTAATTTCAGTTTGTGACAAAACAAGAAAGTATAGAGTAGACAATAATTGTACCATCCAAACCACTGTGAAGTATCTTTTCCATAACCAAAAATGTGTTTTTCAGCTTTTTGAAGCTGGTGTACAAAACCGAAAGTAAGATGCAAAAACAAAACTTAAAAACGGAAGCATAGAGGTAGTGCACATAGA
Organism: Oncorhynchus clarkii lewisi; assembly: GCF_045791955.1. NCBI lineage: Eukaryota > Metazoa > Chordata > Actinopteri > Salmoniformes > Salmonidae > Oncorhynchus > Oncorhynchus clarkii. The sequence goes on along the minus strand of NC_092151.1, from coordinate 62,822,214 downwards.
ACAGATCTACCGCTTCTTAGACTTGTTTTCTTTGAGAATGACAGATCTATAACTCATATTTCTTTGTGAATTTTGTCAGGTCGACCAAAAAGTTACATATTGTAGCTTTAGGGTTAGGGCAGGGTTTCCCGAACTCGGTCCTTGGGACTTGAATGGGGGCGAATGTAGTTGTTTTTGCCTTAACACACAGCTGATTCAAATGATCAAAGATTGATGATTAGTTGATTATTTGAATCAGCTGTGTACTGTTAGGGCAAAAACCAAAACGTGCCACACTTGGGGTCCCGAGGACCGAGTTTGGGAAACCCTGGGTTAGGGCTCATTTATCACTCCAGTGTTAATCTGCTAAATTGTAATTATTCGCTCCTATGGCCTATTTATTTCCTACCTCCTCATGCCTTTTGCACACACTGTATATAGACTTTATTTTTTTCTACTGTGTCATTGACTTGTTTGTGTTATTGGCTTGTTAATTGTTTACTCCATGTGTAACTCTGTGTTGTTGTCTGTGTCATACTGCGTTGTTTTATCTTGGCCAGGTCGCAGTTAAATGAGAACTTGTTCTCAACTAGCCTACCTGGTTAAATAAAGGTAGGGGGAAAAAAGGGCTAACCCTGTTTTCTGTGTTTGTCGTGTCAGGTGAACAACATTAACCAGCCTCTGGAGATCGCTGCCATCTCTTCCCCGGAGCAGTCTGGATGTAGCCCCTGTGGTCCAGACATGGACCAGCCCCCTGTATTGAAGCGAGAACGCCCTCTGGAGATGAATGGCTCAGGATGCTACTCCTCCGCACCCAGCTCTGATGATGACTCTGGCTACCCCGCGGACAGCTCCAGCTCAAGGTATAGTAAACGGTGAAGCAAAAAAATGACGTGTGGTTGCACACTCATTTCTACAGAACAGTACAGTTTTGAAGTTGAATTTTCTTGAATTTGTCTTGTTTTAGAATTGAAAGGAAGATTGCCACTATTTCCTTGGAGAGCAGAGATGGACCAGGCAGACCAGGGGACAGGGAGCGCGGTAAGGAACGTCCCAAAATGTGACTGCTGAAGCCTGCATAATTAACATGATATCACTGTCTGCTATCTACTGTGCTTTTTCTTGTGCTCTTTTTAAAATAAAATAAAATTCTCTATTGGGTTAACAGGAAGGAAGTCAGGAGGCAGCAGCAGTAACAGCACAGGAAGTGAGGTCTCCTCTTCATCTTCCTCCTCATCCAACAGCAAGTGGAAATCCACCTTCTCCCCCATCTCCGACCTCAAGCAGCCCCTGTCCGAGGTGAGGCAGGGGGGCTCCCCCTTTGGCACAGGGAGAGAGCCGCGGGGCCTGGGCACGGGCACGGGTACGGACTCAGACTCTGATCACAAACCGCAGCAGCAGAGGAGGGGGTGCGAGGGGGCCGGGGGCGAGCCCTCAGGGTTTCAGGACATCCCCCTTAACCCCTTCCTTAGCCAGGAGTCTGGGGGCCGGCCGGGGGCAGGGGCCCAGGGAGGAAGCAGCTCTGAGAGGCAGGCCATGCCCAAACAGAAGCCCCGGGGTGAGTGGGAGCTGAAGACATCCAGCAGCATGGGCAACAGCCAGAATCTCTTCATCTCTGCAGCCGTCAGCGGGGGTATCCTGAGCGGCAAGGTAGGGGGCAGCCCTGTATCTTCAGCCTCAGGGGCCTCTGTGGGACATTACCTGGGCCTTGGGGGCGCATCTGTCCTCCAGTCCCTGTTCGGAACCCAGACGTCTGGAACCTCTGTGAGCGGGGCCCCGCGCCTGGTCAACGGACACTCTTCCCTGGGGAGCTTCTCCAGCGCTGGGCTGGCAGGTGAGGCCCACTGACACACCCACTCTAACCAGTCTCCTTCCATTCAGCAACACTATTGGGTATGGTTTGGGGTAGACTGAGATCAGAGTCCTCAGATTGGGTGTGTTAGACAGTGGTACAGAGGAAGTCAATCGGAGAGGCCTACTGATGGACATAGGTAAGTGGGAGCCCTGTCCTGCTGCCTGTCTGAACGCCCTTGCTGCTTTGCTTTGCCATGGACTGGCTGAACAGATGCTGAGTTGGACACCCTTGGAAAATGCCTAACATTTTGAAGAGCGCAGATCTTAAGAATGATATACTTGGCCACGGGCATGGATAATGCCCTTCAATCTGTATACTGTGATATAGCCTACAATTGTCTGTGTTGGTTAGCTATACTGTAATACTCTGAAGTATTTACAAATTACAGTGATTAGTAATTAATTAAAGGAACTTGATCTGCATTTTCTTTGGGTGTTGGTGTTAATGCTGCTGGTCATGTGTGTGTAATTCAGAGACGTTTCACTATGATTAGACTTGTTTTATTTGCACAAAACATTTAGTTAATTTCAGAGGAACGGCCTTTGGTCTATAACAGCTGATTCAGTCGACCCTTTTATAGTGACATGTCTCTGTCTGCTTTCTGTGTGCCTGTCTGTAAGACTCGCTTGGCGCTATACAAATCCTGGCTGAGTGTCTCTCTCTCTGTGTCCTCCCCCATCTCTCCGTCTCTCGCTGTTTAATCCACAGGCATGTTTCACCACGTGGTGCCCTCAGTGTCCTCCCATCAGTTTGGGGCTGCGCTGCCAGCCTCAGGAGGCCTCAGCTCTCTGCTCAGTCTCTCCTCCCAGCAGCACCAACATCCTGCCCCCCAGTCAGGCTCCTCCTTCCTGGCCTCTGTATCCTCCTCCCTCCCCCTCTCCCATTCCCAGCACAGCCGCACCCAAACAGTGCTGCACACCCCTCCACCCCCCACGCTCTCCCTGCCCCCCCCACCACCATATCTCAACGTCTCCTCCTCCTCAGTCTCGTCCTCTGACCCCAGTCCCTCGTCTCGCTCTGAGGCCTTCCCCTCTTCTCTCCAGCAACAGAGAGTACAGTCCTCCTCTCTCTCGGTCTCCTCCTCCTCTGCTTCTGTCTCCCCCTCTTCTTCACCTTCCTCTCGTAGCTTCACAGTGCACTACCCCCCTCATCTGCCCCCTCCAACCCAGGCCAGTAGCTCAGGAGGTGGGGTCAGCATGTGGAGGACTCTGGGCTTGCCTGCTTCCTACACATTGTCCTCTCAGCACCCTGGCTCCCGGCCTAGATAGGGCATAGGGTGAGAGGCGGGTGGGGGATGTGGTAGGGGGGTGTGGGTCAATCAGAGGGATAAGAGGAAGAGACTGGTAGGGAGAGACACACAGGCAACCTGGTTTTCCTGTGCTTCCAAAGCTGCTATTCAGTTCTAACAAGGTGAGTTATACTCCTCTTTCCCGCTGGGGCCACCAATACGAAAAATGTATGATGCATGACGCTTTGGCTAAAAGTAGCTTTGGAGAAAATTGGCTTTGGATAAAAGCGTCTGCTAAATGGCATTTATCATTATTGTAGGTTTGTGAATAAATCATAACAATACCTGTTATAATCTAAACATTTATTTTTGGTGCTTTTTAACTCTGACAAATCCACTCTTCAGGAGCAGTCTCCTGTCCTGCTTTTATATATGCTAATTGCCAGCATTTGGTTTTGACCCTGGCTCTTTCCTCTGCCTGGCAGGTAACTGAAGAATATCTACCTCAACCCAACGTAACCTATGCAAATGGACAGGTGTGGACCAATGGACAATACTATCTCACTCGTGCTCCTAAGCCTGCTAAACCGCCACTGTACTGGGACTCAACACACACACACACACAGAGCTGAGCACACATACACACACTGCTTCGGCAACTCACGCTGACACATACTCGCAGCATGGCGTCCTGAGCAGAGTTGAGCGGTCACGGGGGTGTTTGTGTTGTGGGTTGAGGCTGATAGTAATCACTGGGTTGTGTTCATCCCATCCTTAATGAATTGGTATGCTGCCTACTCTTAACATTATAGTGACACATGAAACGCACTGTTTCCATGGCAGTAACTTGTAAAGGTACATCACTGTCACCATGTAACGTGGTGCTAATAAGACTTACTAAATATACATAGTTATTTGTTAAAGACTCAATTCACACATTTGACTACAGAAGAAGTCAGTCAGCAGTGTAGTTTTACATATCACTGGTGCCGTTATATCAGTGTGTACAGTGGGAGATTCGTGTGGGTCTGTCATCCTAGTAGACAGCACTCTCCTCTTCTGTCATTATCTGACCACCGGGTGCTATGTTAGACCTCACCCTCCACGCACACCATCACACACACACGCTAGACCAGTCTAACCCAGCTCTGATCAGGACTAGGGACCATGCAGCTGTGCCTCACTGCATCTCTAGCACCCTGCTACCTAACCTTGAACCCTGATCATTTGTTCAGTGAATGAAATATAATTTGAACACATTAGCTTTTGGCTAAGTATAAAACAGGGGGAAGCTGTTTGTTCAAATGCACTGGGTAACATATCTGTGTACCCTGTGACAATGTCCCTGGTGCAGGGACAGCACTATAGTCAGCCGTCAGCCCAGAGTAAAAGGTTCTTAGTTATATTGGTGTAATTATGGTCCGTGTCAAGTCAAGGGATCATTTATGTGAATAACGTTTGTGTCTGGACATGAAATGGTAGGCACAGAGGTTCTCATTCACTTAAGTGCTGCCGGCTGAGCTGTGCGTCAACACATGCATGATGTGAACAGCAGAAGGACTGGAGGATAGAAAGCGGAAACAGGATTCAGTTACTGAGACAGTCCGTTTATAATCACTACTTATAGAGCCAGCTGGAGTGCTAGGGGCATAGGGACCCGCAACGCAATGTGCATTCTTCACAAGTAGGAATCTCAACTACCCTTAATCTAAGCTTCTTTGTTAGGTTTTTATATCCCTGCCGAAACACTGATATGATGAAAATGCAGGTGTAATTTTGGGACTCAAATGTTGTTTGTGTTGTATTCAGGCAAGTCTCTGGAGTCATATCTCACTGAGTTCACAGGGTAGAAATGCTGTCTGTACGTGTCACCTTTTGTCCACTAACACTGGAGTGGCGCTTTCTGCAGCCACTTCAACCTGCACAAACACCGCTCACACACTGATATACAAACACCGCTCACACACTGATATACAAACACCGCTCACACACTGATATACAAACACCGCTCACACACTGATATACAAACACCGCTCACACACGGATATACAAACACCGCTCACACACTGATATACAAACATCGCTCACACACTGATATACAAACACCGCTCACACACTGATATACAAACACCGCTCACACACTGATATACAAACACCGCTCACACACTGATATACAAACACCGCTCACACACGGATATACAAACACCGCTCACACACTGATATACAAACACCGCTCACACACTGATATACAAACACCGCTCACACACTGATATACAAACACCGCTCACACACGGATATACAAACACCGCTCACACACGGATATACAAACACCGCTCACACACTGATATACAAACACCGCTCACACACTGATATACAAACACCGCTCACACACTGATATACAAACACCGCTCACACACTGATATACAAACACCGCTCACACACTGATATACAAACACCGCTCACACACTGATATACAAACACCGCTCACACACTGATATCACACACTGATATACAAACACCGCCCACACACTGATATACAAACACCGCCCACACACTGATATACAAACACCGCCCACACACTGATATACAAACACCGCTCACACACTGATATACAAACACCGCTCACACACTGATATACAAACACCGCTCACACACTGATATACAAACACCGCTCACACACTGATATACAAACACCGCTCACACACTGATATACAAACACCGCTCACACACTGATATACAAACACCGCTCACACACTGATATACAAACACCGCTCACACACTGGGAAATGCATGACTAACAAAAACTACTGGGCCATTTTCACAGCTTTTGATTGGATTTTCTATTTCATTTTTGTAAACAGTATTGTACTGTGAATAAGAGACATTCTCTGACTGTATAATTGTGTATAATTTAGATTATTATATTTATGCTGTCAAGTTTCTCCATTTTGTAAAGTTGTGTTTTTGTTTTCCTGAAACATGTGTAACAGTGTAGAATGCAATAGGTTTAAGTGTGTACTTGACTCACAGTCTGAAAACAATGGTGCTACAATCTGTATAACTCTGGACTGTGCCTAATATTATTTATACAATATTAAGAACATCAATAACTGTCAATACTTGGTGCTTGTCCACAGGGACATTTTAAATGTTATTTTCTGGCATTCTTTCTCGTATTTAAAATGCAATTATCCAATTGAATTGTTTTAAGCCTAGCGTACAACTGTAGACACTGCACGATTTGATAAAGCTATCTTCAACCTACGGCTGACTCAGAGTTATGAAAACAGGTAACGCTCTCATTAGATGTGATTTTTCACAGTATTTTTTTGGCATACTGCGAAACACCCTTTTGCTTTCAGAAACTTGCAAATTGTTCAGGACTATTTGTAAATGCATGTGACGCTGTGTTTTGTACAGATACGTTCGTGTTAAGAATGGTGTGTAGGTGAATAAGAAATGCCTAGATTGATTTTGGGGTATTATATTTGTATGTTGTTGTTTTTTCATTTGGTGCTGATGTGTGACCCACATCTACAAGCCTGTCAAACAGGTTGGGCTTGGACCCAAGGGAAACAGCAGTGCGGAGTTGTTTAAATCAGGGCCTTAATAGAGTGAGTGAAACACCATGACTGTTCAGTGTCAATGAGGGCATGCCAGTCACATGGCACTGTCACATGGCACCGTCTCCTCTGATATACACAGGGAAACTCTATGCTTGTACTATTATGTGGTTAACACATACAGAGGGAGAGATTTGTGCTGCAACTAGACTGTCTTGATTTGTTCTGGATTGTAATCAGATTTACTTCATGCTTTTTAAAGAGAAACTTCTACTCTGTGAAACAACATGCCTTTCAGTCATTGTAAAAAAATATATTTGAAACTAGAAAAGGTGCTGTTTCAACCATACAAACTGATTTCAGATAAGAATGGATGCATTCAAAAGCCAAAACACATCTTTCAATTCTGCCTGTCCTGGGGTATGTCTTAAAGCCACCTCCTTCCCATAGTATGAGCATAATACATCTGTTGTAGTTACAAGTTAATTGTTCCAATATAACTGTTAGTAGAATAACTAGTATGCGTTACGTGGGTTTGCAACAACCAGGCTCCATTTTGATCTGATTGTCATTTGCCAGTCCTTACTAATTGAGGATGTGAAGCAGGATATTAATTTATCTTCATTGTTTTGTTTGTTTCATCTGTATCTTTGAGGAGAAATAAGACATCACAGCTTTATAGTCACAATGTTGTCCAGTAGACAACAGTGCTTTGCAATCAGGAATGAGGACAATGATTTGCTCATGTCGGTCATGACCAGAGAAGCTAGTCCCCTGTTATCAGCACTGACAGGTCTTTTGTAATTACTGTTATTGTTGATGTTTTCATTCTTTTTTTGTTTGATATAATTGCAGTTGGTATCAATTATGCTTTTATTATGACATAAGATTCAGATCAAATTGGAATACTCTTAGACAGACAGTACGGTGCGGTGCTCTCCTACACTTAAAACAAGGAAAATGCAGCTACTGATTAATACACTTCCTCTCCTGTTGTGCTAGAGGAGGGAAAAGGTTTAATAAAATTCAACACAAGCTCGCTTGTTGACTTATTATTAATGTACCGTCTGACAATATACTTCCTAGTTGGCTGGAGTGGCAATGTGTGTGGGAGAGAGAATAATATTGTGTAGTGAATATTGTTACTTCGACGTACCCCATTTTAAATATGTCCCCTAAAGAAGTACACATGATCTCTGGCAAATTTGGATACATATTTAATACCGTAGTGCAGTATACTGCTCTATTAACTTTACACTTAAGACTGTTTCACATAACAAGACTCTGAATCCTGCCAAAGATCTCACTCAGGAACATAGCAGATATCTTGAAACTATATAACACTACTGTATGCGTCACACTTATCTATAAACTGTGACTTCATTATCTCTTTCCCTAACTCAGGACCAGGGACCTCTCTTATATTTTGATGTAACTTGAAAAATCATTGGTGCTTGGAGTTGACAAACTTCCTCGAAGATGTATGTTTGTCTCCTCAATTTCTCACTGTCGCACACATCCAGCCACTCCAGCAAAAGATTGCAGCTTTGTGTTCGACTGGTCTGACAATGTCGGGGAAATCCTCTTCTTACACTCTCACAAATGCCTCGTCTCACTCCCTCTCTCTGAAAAGGAATTAATGTCCTTTTTTTTTAGTTTTTTGTGTTGTGATCCCTACATAGGGAGAATGCTGTGTAGTTGGACTGAATTTTAACTCTATGTGGATCAGTAGAACTAAGGGCAGGTTTGAGGTGCAATAACAGCAAACCTACGTTTCAAAACGCCTTGGGCTGTCATGGGAACTCTTGTCTGGTGTTGGTGCTATTATCTTAGATGTGTAATGACAAATTGAAATTTGCTTTTGTTTATTTGCCTTTTTATGATAATTATTAATAAAATGGTTTCTTATAAAGTATTTAATTTGCATCTCTGCTTATTGGTGATATTCTGCATGTTGAAAAGGTGATTTTATTTATGCTTTTTATTAAAAAAATTGTAGGATTTGTATATGGTGCATGATATTTTAGTTTGTTTTCAGTGAAGGATTCAGACTATGTAGGGGTGGGATTTCTACTATCATTATAGTAGTTCTGGTACATTCTGTAATAAAGCTAGGCTTATCATGGTTTTGACCAAAGATGGACAGTAGTGTTTTGAGAATTGTTCTTCAGTTCTGTCTTTAGTGTGGAATACACATTTATGTCCAAAATGTCCACTATTGGGGAATAATTCAACATTCAATGTCATCTTTATGAATACTCTCTGAAATAGTGTTCTGTGATGTTACGTGCATGTTTTCAAGCCATTTAGAAATGATAAACAATTCTTGTAATTTTTAGTGGATGATTTGTGAATCCTTGACTTTATCACTTGGCGCTGTTGTCCACCAAGCAGGACAGACTGAACTGAACGACCTTGATCGTGTGCAAAACAAAGCTGCAGCTGTTGGATTTCTCCATGAAACCAAGGCCGTGAGGCACTTTTCAACCTGAGAAGTCTCAACAGCAGCATCTCATAGTCTGTCCATAGATCCTTTAATCCGTCAATAACTCTTATTTAGCCAACACTTCTTCTGTATCTATCTGGCATGCAGCACATCCATATTCCATCCACTGTACTTAGTCCAATAACTGCTGAGAGAACTTTTTAAAGCCAACGTGTCTGTAATCAATCGTCAATTTGCAATCGCATCCTTAGAATTGCATCACAAATGGCTACTTTTATGAAGAACACTCCAATATCTGTTTGTGTATTGGGGGAGAGACAACTGGTGGGCTGAATTTGGCCCCCAAGTTTCCTAAGCATTTTCTTGTATTTATTATTTTGGAAATCTGTAAAGTATTCATACGCAAGGTGTGAAGTTAGCATGTTTTAGTCAAATATACCTGTTTGGGCTTCTTGCGGTCAATTTGCAGTCTACAAATGATTTTGTAATTTGTGTATATTCTGTATTGCAGCTGAATCTAGTTGATCATCCCTGAAGAAGAACTGTATGTAAGAAATGGCAGGACACAGAAGCAATGCTAGTGTTAATATACTGTAATAGACCAGACATTACCTATGAAAGGCCTTTATAGAATTGTCATTACACGCATGGTTTTTCTGTCTCTTTTCTGTCTCCTTCCCTTCCTTTTTGGAGGTGCTTAAATCACCAGTCTTTTCTCACCCACAGGGAGGGCAGGTGTCTGTCTGCCACACACAAAACACTCCATTGTCTGTCTTGTGCTTCCTTTCCCTAGCCTTATCTCAACCCACCGTAGTATTCACTGTCCCTCCACATCTTACAACTTTCTCAAGGACACATCACATAGTATGAGCTGCGTATTTGGCAGCCTGTCCTCCTTAGCTGAAAGAGGGGCGGTACATAAAACTCATCTCCCTCGCTGACCTGACCCAAAACAAGTGTTCCATCCAGACGTGACTGGACAGACAGGGTTACCATGAGGCTATGGGGCATATTCTGCTTGATACTGCTGCTGCCCAGCACAATGGTCACTCTGCCACACCAGGGCAGACTGAGTGACAGCCTGCTAGGCCGGTGTCAGGAGGACCCCACGCCAGACCACCCAGGAACAGGGCCAGGTCAGTCACACTATTCACCATCCCAATTACACTGTCCGTACTGCTGTTTGTAACTTGTTGCATTGATATGAATCTGTATACCTGGGACCTGGCCATAGCTGTGACCAAACATGGATTCATTAGCATTTGCAAGAAAATATTGTATGCATTGTAATGCACAGTTGTGCTCTATTTGTTAATTGCATTAACTAACTGCTTATTAGAATTTTCTGTAACTTAATTTATCACATTGTGAATGATGCAATATCATCTCTGATTAAGGTCATCTTTTGGCCAACAAATTATACATTTGTCAAAATATTGTTATGGGAATACAGCCTTCTGTGACTACATTTAGTCTGTTCTTTCATCCAAGGAGACAACCGTTCAGTGGAGGTTGGAAAAGGTTTGGGAGAGAATGCCTTAACAGTGAAGGAGACCATAAACTCCCATCCCAGCGCTCCTCACCTACCTGGGGACACTCCATGTTTTGGAAGGATACCGTCTCATGGAGAGGTTGTTGAGGATATGTTTTCAGCACTTCGTGAAGGTTGGGGCCAGGAAAGCGACCTGAGAAAGGAGGATTTGACTCGATTTGGCATTTGCTCACACTCTGATGGTGCTCCAGTACCTGCCTTATCCACACTAGCTGAAGAAGCCAAAAAAGAGAAACATGGGCTACATGTTTGGCACCCAACCAAAGGTACATTTTTGTCTCTTTCCAGATTTCAGCTTTGTAGGTATGGCACAGATATGGATCTGATTCTGAATGTACTGAAATGGGATGTTATGTCTTGTCTATCAGAGCTCATGGAGGGTGAAGTGGAGGGAGGGGGTCTTGTGTTGACCTTCCACCTCCCCCGGCCTCCCCTCTCCAATATCAAGCCCATACTGCTCCTTGCCTTTAGAAACCCCAGAACAGGAGCGCTCGGTGCCATCACTTTCACCAGTCACTCTCTGCAGCCTTACAAACAGGTTTGAATACATTACCTGCTCAAGAACAACATTCCTGAACTTCTTACTTGTCTTTCACATTTTCTAAGTCTTGTCTTTACCATGATGTTTACAGACCATTAAAGGAAAACTCCACTCAAAGACTATTTTTTCATAAGTCCACTGTTGATACAGTCCCAAATGTTTTGTATGTCAGCTGTCAAGTTTTCAAGATATTGTGCTTTCACGAAGCAGTGTCACTGGCCACATCATCACGATGATGCATTTCTCACCATGATAATGTGGCCGGTGACATTTTGCTTCTTTAGTTTTTGATGTTCTGCTATTATCTGACTCCACCTTTTCCCACTTCTCCCAGACAGTATGTATTTCAGAAGGAACACAGTTCCTCATCCTAACAGGAAAGCAACCCGAGGGCAAAAGTCAACTGAGATGGAGATTCAATGTTGACACAAAAACACCAGAGACAGGTAAGAACATCTTGTACAGCTTATCGTGTTCAAGTTAATATGCTTTCCTTCCATCAACATGTCTCAAGATTATTCACCTTTCGGCAGGACAAAAGCTGTCTGAACTACGAGGTATCCTGATTGGTGACGGAACAAGAAGTGATGTCAGTGTCATTCCCCTGTTGCTTTTCTCAACAAATAGAGGAACTGATGAAAGGTCGGTTAGCATTGTCTTTTTTCAAATGCGGTACCTATTACTGTCTTTTTCTTTAAGTGATTGAAGCCATAGAGATTCTTAAATGAGTGTAATTGTCTTCCTCAGAGTGACAGAAAAGCTGAGTCCCTCCCCTGCTCCCTCTGGGACCTACACGTTTCTGTGTGAGCTGCAGAAGTTCCTCAGTGACGTCATGCCACCACAGACGCAGTCACAACCATGGGCTGCTTCGGCCCCTCTGTACTCTCTGGACTCTCTTCCCCCCCTGTCCCTTGGGGTGTCGTCCAGTGAGACCCTCCTTGCCAGGCTGCTCAACTCCTCAGCTCCCACCCTGTTCTCTTTCCCCACACAGGGCTCTGTGCTCCAGGGGCATCGCGGGGAGCTGTCCCTGCAGCCCGCCCTACTGGAGGTGCTCAGGCAGAGGCTGGAGGAGGTTCTGGTCCAGATGAGGGTGGAGGAGGTGGGCAAAGCAGGAATGGACAGACTGAGGAGACTCCAAGATCTCAGTGTCCTTCCTAAAGAGGGCGAGGAAGCACCAGCAGGTGAGCAGACCTCAATGTAAATTCATCATCAATGTCTGGGCATTAATTGAATTGCTAAGTCATTTAAACCTTTTTTTCTTTCACTCACATAGGTGTTGGGAGCCCCAGTGAGACGCAGTACCGAGCCCTGCTTCTGCTGAAGGCCCTGCAGACAGTAGTGGGAGCCTGGGATGTGGAGAGGGGGCAGCGGGCCGCTAGAGCAGGCCAGAAGGGCCCAGGGAACCGGCACCTTTGTCGACTGCACAGTCTCACCGTGTCCCTAGAGAAATACCTGCTGTCTCCTCCTGAGGCCACCATCTACAACTGCCAGGGAGTCTGCAGCTTTCCCCTGACCAATGGGAATAACCATGCTATCCTGCTTAACAGCCAGATCCAGAGTGGCCTGGCGCTGGAGCGCTCGCCCTGCTGTGTGCCTGTGGACTATGAGGACCTCAAGGTGGTGGAGTTGGATGAGCATGGAACCAATATCTGCTACAAACCAAACATGGTGGCCAAGGAGTGTGGATGCCGCTGACTCCTCCATGTGGTGCAATGATTGGTATTAAAGGGCCAGGGCACCTGGGTTGTTGCACCATTACTCAATAAAAGTCAAGTAGAATTGCATGTTTTAAATCATCTAGTGCATTTATTTTGTTTATTGTAAATACATTATCACATCTAGTTGTCTACAATATTAGCTGATTTAATACACATTTTGTCACTCAGTTATGTAAATAGAAAACTCATTGGCTCAGTGCACATATTGGATCTTTCAAGTACGATTTGTGCATTATCAATTTGCACCACATGATCGTATTGAAGGCTGAAAGAATATATTGATCATCAAATACGAGTTAGGAACCAGCTCATCTTATTGATTTCTGTATACCCTTTAAATATGAACATTTATGCATGATCAGATTAGACTGTATGGTGCATTTAAGATCATTGTGATGTAATGTATCTTTTTTTTTTTTTTACAGTAGTAACATTTTAACTACAATATATCCTTATATTTCAACATAATAAACACACTTTGATTAGTCCTTCAGAAAATGTTTTCCTTTTTTGTTGTACTATCCTCCTCTTTCCCCTCCTTTACCATTCTCCATAATGTATTCCCTCTATCATTCCTTTAACAGCCCTTTGTCAGACACATCTCTATTTCTGATTCTCAAGATTCCCCCTCTTCTCTTTGGATTTCCTTTTCTTCCATCGTCTGAGCCCCAACTCAGCAAGCTGTCCCACAGAGAGGCTGCAGGCTGCAGGGAGGGAACAGGAAACACACAGGATCATTACATAAGGTTCCAAAGCCGAGCACGTAATTATTTGTTATTCACTGTGTTAGTTATAAGAGGGACACGTGAAGGAAAAAGCTATGAGCTCCAATACCTGAGCTATGCCATCTGGTTGTAGACCCGTGCCTCCAAGGAACATCTGAGGAAGATCATTATCCTCTAGAAGTACATCCAGAGCATCTGAACCACAACAGATAGTGCATGAGCTAGTCTGTGTGCATTGAGGTTATGAGAAATTGACAAATGTTTCATAATGTTTCAGCACTCACCATGTATTTCATTCACGCCTGAGCTCACAAGCACAATGATGATGGCAAACACTATGCAACGGTTCAGAGTAATGCTTTTCCATGGGTTCTCAACCTCACTCAAACTTTGGATGGACAAAATGCGTTCATATGACACTAGAGGTAAACAGAGAGTAATAAGTCAACATGGGACAAAATATATTATTATTGAATGTAGAAATGTAAATATATTGGATAAGGATTGTATTACTGCCGAGGCTCTCAGATGATAATGTTCTGGGTCTGTTGCGTCCTGTAAAGTCAGGTAATATTGAGGTTTTGCTACTGCAAGATATTTAAAGAGGAAACTACTAACACATTGTGTATTCTGCATCTCAGTAAAGGTTATGACTAAATCTACATTTTTCAACTGAAAATTCACTCTTAAACCACAGGCTACAAGGATAGAGCTGAGTACACACATGCATTGGGTTACATTGCATGTTTATGCTGAGGCGGTTCAGTCCGATTTAAAGCATATGTGGCATAGACCATGTAGCATTGCTAGAAATAGACATCTTGCTGAATCAACAGAGGAAGAGTAATATACAGACAGATAGTCTTTGTCAAATAAATGATTCCCAAACTAGATTATAATGCAAAACTTTAAAAACCCATACATGACAGATTGAGTCTTACCTGGGTTGACCTTTTTCTCCTATGGAAAGCAATTGATTTCCGTTCACTGGGGTCGGAAAGTGTCTTATAGCCTGCCCTGCTTCAGATGACATGGTCCCTGACAGGCAGGCACAGCTGAGAGCTTATGACAAAAGTAAAAATACATCACTGGAGGGATTGCTGCTATACACCCTGTATGCTATGGCGTGGCCGCCCTCATAAACACCATACCATTCTGATCCCTATCTTCGAAGTGTGTCATTGTAGGCTATGGCGAGTGGAACTAGGCAGTATAGCTACAGTTTGTATGCCAGAGACGTGATAACTATGGTTCCATTAAAGGGCATTACATGTTGCTTGCATGAATTATCAGACTGGGTATTTGGTCATTAAAATCATCATAACAACAACAAATATAGTACAAAATACAATAAATGTAAGTACCTGACGATAGACACAAGGAAGTACATTAGCTGTGCAGGACAACATTATATTGATGGCTGTAGATTCGTGATTCAATTGCGGCGCACAATTGTTCCAGTATTGTCTGGATTTGGCCAGTGTAGGCCATCATTGTAAATAAGAATTTGTTCTTAACTGACTTGCCTAGTTAAATAAAAAAAACAGTGGAGAAGTTGAGCGTCGCCTTTCAACGCTAGTAGTTGTGGAAATTAATCCACTATGCTGTTTATTTTCTACGTCATATCGCTGAGTCTACCTTTAATATAACCTAGGGAGTCTCTGTCTAGGCTTGATGTGCATTACCGTGGACTGGCTTGTACATAAAGCATCCTCCATTCAAGCTGAAAAGGCAAAACATGAAGCATGACATTATACAGAACATTAATAGACAAGAACAGCTCAAGGACAGAACCTCATTAAAAAAATAATTAAAGGCACACGTAGCCTAAATATCAATACATACACTATCTAGGTGAAATAGGGGAGAGGTGTTGTGCCGTGAGGTGTTGCTTTGTCTGTTTTTTGAAACCAGATTTGCTTTTCATTTGAGCAATATGAAATGGAACTGAATTTCATGCAATAATGGCTCTATTTAATACTGTACGCTTTCTTGAATTTATTCTGGATTTGGGGACTGTGAAAAGACCCCTGGTGGCATGTCTGGTGGGATAAGTGTGTGTGTCGGAGCTGTGTGTAAGTTTACTGTGCAAACAATGTGATTTTCTTCACATTAATGTTTCTTATAGAAAGAAGTGATGCAGTCAGTCTTTCCTTAACTCTTAGCCAAGAGAGACTAGCATGCATAGTATTTACAATGAAGAGCAAGACGTGGCACACTGTTCTGGGCCAGCTGCAGCTTAACTAGGTATTTCCTTGCAGCACTCGACCACACGACTGGACAATAATCAAGATAAGACAAAACTAGAGGCTGCAGGACTTGCTTTTTGGAGTGTGGTGTCAAAAAATTAGAGCATCTCTTTATTACGGACAGACCTCTCCCCATCGTTACAACCATTGGATCTATAGGTTTTGACCATGACAGTTTACAATCTAAGGTAACACCAAGTAATTTAGTCTCCTCAACTTGTTCAACAGCCACACCATTCATTACCAGATTCAGCTGAGGTCTAGAATTTAGGGAATGATTTGTAACAAATACAATGCTCTTAGTTTTAGAGATGTTCAGGACCAGTTTATTCCCTACCACCCATTCCAAATCAGACTGCAATTCTTTGTTAATGTAACGGTCTGCTTGTGGTGAAGTAGAGGCGGACCAAAAAGCAGGGTGATTATATTGATTCATGTTTAATAACAAAAAGGATAAACACGAACACTACAAAACAACAAACGTGGAAAACCAAAAACAGCCCTGTCTGGTGCAAAACACAGAGACAGGAACAATCACCCACAAACACACAGTGAAACCCAGGCTACCTAAGTATGATTCTCAATCAGAGACAACTAATGACACCTGCCTCTGATTGAGAACCATACTAGGCCGAAACATAGAAATACCCCAAAACATAGAAAAACAAACATAGACTGCCCACCCAACTCACGCCCTGACCATACTAAATAAATACAAAACAAAGGAAATAAAGGTCAGAACGTGACAGTTAAGGGTTTCACTGACTTCAGTAGCTGTGGTTGCTGATGTGTATATGGTTGAATCACCAGCATACATGGACACACATGCTTTGTTTAATACCAGTGGCAGATCATTGGTAAAAATAGAAATGAGTAGAGGGCCTAGAGAGCTGCCCTGCAGTACACCACACTTTACATGTTTGACATTAGAGAAGCTTCCATTCAAGAAAGCCCTTTGAGTTCTATTAGCTAGATAGCTCTGAATCCACAATAATGGCTGAGGTTGAAAAGCCATAACACATTTGTTTACAGAGAAATAGCATTGTAATTGGTCAAACACAATTTTTTCCAACAGTTTGCAAAAAGCTGTCAGCAATAGGTCTGCTGTTAGAACCAATAAAGGCCGCTTTACCACTCTTGGGTAGCGTAATTACTTTGGCTTCCCTCCAAGCCTGAGGACAAAGACTTTTCTCTAGGCTCAGATTAAAGATATGACAGATAGGAGTGGCTAAAGAGTCAGCTACCATCCTCAGTAGCTTTCCATCTAAGCTGTCAATGCCAGGAGGTTTGTCATTTTTGATCGATAACAATTTTTCCAGCTCTTCCACACTAACTTTACAAAATCTAACTTAACATCTAACATCTTAACTAACATCTAACTTGCAATACTTTTCTTTCATTATTTGTTTTTTGTATGCATAAATACGATGGCTCACTGTTCGTTGTTGGCATTTCCTGCCTAAGCTTGCCCACTTTGTCAATTAAGTAATCATTCAAATAATTGGCAACATCAAATGGCTTTGAGATGAATAAGCCATCTGATTCGATGAAATATGGAGTTGAATGACCCTTTCTGCCCATAATAAAATGTATTGTACTCCAACATTTTTTCCCGTCATTCTTTATATCATTGATCTTGGCTTCATAATACAGTTTCCTCTTCTTTTTGTTGAGTTTAGTCACATAATTTCTCAATTTGCAGTAAGTCAGATGTACAGCCAGACTTATTAGCCACTCCTTTTGCCCCATCTCTTTCTACCATACAGTTCTTCAATTCCTCATCAATCCATGGAGCCTTAACAGTTCTAACAGTCAGTTTCTTAACAGGTGCATGTTTATCAATAACTGGAAGAAGCAATTCCATAAATGAATCAAGTGCAGCGTCTGGATGCTCCTTATTAATCACATCAGACCAACAAATATTTTTAACTTCATCCACATAAAGAGGCACAGCAAAATCTTTTGTATGATCTTATCAACTATTTTAGGCCCAGCTTTTGGAACTTTAGCTTTCCTGGATATAGCCGTTATATTGTGATCACTGCATCCAATGGGTATGGATACAGCTTTAGAACAAAGTTCTACAGTATTAGTGAAAATGTGATCGATACATGTGGATGATCTTGTACCTGTAGTGTTTGTAAACACCCTGGTAGGTTGATGAATAACCTGAACCAGATTACAGGCACTGGTTACAGTGAGAAGCTTCCTCTTGAGCCAACAGCTTGATGAAATCCAGTCAATATGCAGGTCCCCAAGATATACACTATCAAGCATTTCACACATATTATTTAGATACTGACTGTTAGCACTTTAGATGTGACAAATGAATCTGCAACTACAACACTTCAATAACACTTGATATAAGATTGAATCTAAGTATTACAGGGATATGGCTCTGAATATGCACAGCAACACCTCCCCCATAAGCATTTCTGTCTTTTCTGTAGATTATATATATTCTTGTATTGCTACTGCTGTATCATCAAATTAATTATCTAAGTGAGTCTCAGAAATGGCTAATATATGAATGTTATCAGATGTTAGCAAGTTATTGATTTCATGAACCTTATTTCTAAGGCGACATACAGTGCCTTCAGAAAGTAT
The DNA here is from genome assembly GCF_045791955.1 of Oncorhynchus clarkii lewisi. Taxonomy (NCBI): domain Eukaryota; kingdom Metazoa; phylum Chordata; class Actinopteri; order Salmoniformes; family Salmonidae; genus Oncorhynchus; species Oncorhynchus clarkii. The sequence goes on along the minus strand of NC_092151.1, from coordinate 62,803,751 downwards.
TCAGACCTCTTGACTTTTTCAAAATGTTATGTTACAGCCTTATTCTAAAATTGATTAAATAGTTTTTCCCACTCATCAATTTAAAAATAATACTCCATAAAGACAAAGCAAAAACAAGTTTTTAGAAATATTTGGTCATTTATGTATATTTTAAAACTGAAATATGACATTTATATAGGTATTCAGACCCTTTACTCAGTAATTTGGTGAAGCACTTCTGGCAGCAACTACAGCCTTGAGTGATCTTGGTTATGACACTACAAGCTTGGCATATCAATATTTGGGGAGTTTCTTCCATTCTTCTCTGCAGATCCTCAAACTCTGTCAGGTTGGATGGGGAGCGTTGCTGCACAGCTATTTTCAGGTCTCTCCAGAGATGTTAGAACGGGTTCAAGTCCAGGCTCTGGCTGGGCCACTCAAGGACATTCAGAGACTTGTCCCAAGCCACTTCTGCGTTGTCTTGGCTGTGTGCTTAGGTTTGTTGTCCTGTTGGAAGGTGAACCATCGACCTAGTCTGAGGTCCTGAGCGCTCTGAAGCAGGTTTTCATCAAGGATCTCTCTATACTTTGCTCCATTCATCTTTGCCTCGATCTTGACTAGTCTCCCAGTCCCTGCCACTGAAAAACATCCCCACAGCATGACGCTGCCTCCACCATGCGTCACCGTAAGGATAGTGCATGGTTTCTTCCGGACGTGATGCTTGGCATTCAGGCCAAAGAGTTCAATCTTGGTTTCATCAGACCAGAGAATCTGGTTTAGGTGCCTTTTGGCAAACTCCAAGCGGACTGTCATGTGCCTTTTATTGAGGAGTTGCTTCCATTTGGCCACTCTACCATAAAGGCCTGATTGGTGGAGTGCTGCAAAGATGGTTGTAATTCTGGAAGGTTCTCCCATCTCCACAGAGGAACTCTGGAGCTCTGTCAGAGTGACCATCGGGTTCTTGGTCAACTCCCTGACCAAGGCCCTTCTCCCCGATTTCTCAGTTTGGCCGGGCGGCCAGCTCTAGGAAGAGTCTTGGTGGTTCCAAACTTCTTACATTTAAAAATGATGGAGGCCACTGTGTTCTTGGGGTCCTTCAATGCTGCAGAAATGTTTTGGTACTCTTCCCTAGATCTGTGCCTTGACACAATCCTGTCTTGTAGCTCTACGGACAATTCCTTCAACCCTCTTGGCTTGGTTTTTGCTCTGACATGCACTGTCAACTGTGGGACCTTATATAGACAGTTGTGTGCCTTTCCAAATAATTTCCAATCAATTGAATATACCACCGGTGGACCGAAATCAAGTTGAAGAAACATCAAGGATGATCAATGCAAACAGGATGCACCTGAGCTCAATTTTGAGTCTCATAGAGGGTCTGAAGGTTAGAGCGTGGGGCCCTTAACCAGAAGATTACTGGATCGAATCCCGAAGCTGACAAGGTAAAAATCTGTCATTTTGCCCCTGTGCGCTGAAGACGTAGATGTCGATTAAGGCAGTCCCCTGCACCTCTTTGATTCAGAGGGGTTGAGTTAAATGCGGAAGACACATTTCAGTTAAATGCATTCAGTTGGACAACTGACTAGGTATCCCCCTTTTCCGAAGGCACTGGATATTAATATGGGCTAATTTCCTGAGTAGCTTATCGGAGATAGACCTAATATGCAAACAAAGCAAGAGGAAAAAAATATACATTCAGCACTCCATTAATCAATTGGTGTGTGTGCTGCGGGGTTGAAGCTATGTCACCCATAGGCTTGGTGCTCTCATCCCTGCCAGGCTTCTGGGAGGAAGGGGGGGACAATGAGCCTGTCATAGCAGATGTAAGCAATGTCCCCGCATGCTCTGGCAGCTTTCATGGCTGGGATAAGTTCTTTCCTATTCTGGCACACAGCTTCAGGATAGTCCTTGTTGAGGAAGATAAACGTTCCTCTCAAGTTCTTGGCTCTTTCCAGAACAGCTACCTTGTCCTTTAACCTCAGGAACTTGACCACTATCGGCCTGGGCCTGTCACCTGGGCTGGGGATGGATTTTCCAGTTATGTGGGCATGCTCCACCACAATCTTCCCATGGTCCATCTTCAATTTCTCAGAGATCATTCCCTTCATTCAGACTCGGCCCAGGTCTCATGTGGAGATTTTGCAATTCCATCCACAACCATGTTGTTCCACCTTGATTGTCCCTCTGATTTCTCTGTCATTGTTATCATGGATTCACACACAGAACTGATGTCCTCTCTCAAAGACTTACAGATTGCTGTCATCTTGCCGTTCTCCTGTTTCAACTCATCGACCTGACCCTGGGAGAACTGCAAACTGTTCTTCAGGTCCTGGACCTCTCTAGTCAGGTCGTCCATTATTTTATTAACTGACTCCACTAATATTTGGACAAAACACTTGAAGCAATTTTCTTGTTGTTGCAACAACTGCTTGTAGAACTATTTTTGTTAGTTTAAAATATCCTTCACTTGTGATAGAGAGACACCACTGTCCTCAACATTACTACCGCCAGCTTAAGTCTTTGTCATGGTAGCTAGCAATGTAGGTTACGCTGTTACTTCTCGTAGTACCAGACAGGGCAGGTTACAGATTGAAAACAACAACAGCAGAGATTTTGACAGCCACAAATCTGGGACAATCCTCGCTTCCAGCCACAATGGCTAACCTCGCCGCATGCCGCGTTCAAGCCCTCCAGAAAACCCTGCTATCTTGTTAGGCAGCTAGCTAGCAGCTATGTTAGCTGCTACGCAAATAGCTCCTCAGACCCTGCCTTGGTCGGCAGGATCACTAAACAGAGAGTAGCAGTCCCAGCAACTGATACCAACTGCGTTGCGGAATTGACAAACCCCCCCCCCCCATTTTTTTTTTACAATGCTGCTACGGCGGTCTTATCTATGTATAGTCACTTTACCACATACCTACATGTACAGTGGGGAGAACAAGTATTTGATACACTGCCGATTTTGCAGGTTTTCCTACTTACAAAGCATGTAGAGGTCTGTAATTTTTATCATAGGCACACTTCAACTGTGAGAGACGGAATCTAAAACAAAAATCCAGAAAATCACATTGTATGATTTTTAAGTTATTAATTTGCATTTTATTACATGACATTAGTATTTGATCACCTACCAACCAGTAAGAATTCCGTCTCTCACAGACCTGTTCGTTTTTCTTTAAGAAGCCCTCCTGTTCTCCACTCATTACCTGTATTAACTGCACCTGTTTGAACTCGTTACCTGTATAAAAGACACCTGTCCACACACTCAATCAAACAGACTCCAACCTCTCCACAATGGCCAAGAGAGCAGAGAGCTGTGTAAGGACATCAGGGATAAAATTGGAGACTTGCACAAGGCTGGGATGGGCTACAGGACAATAGGCAAGCAGCTTGGTGAGAAGGCAACAACTGTTGGCGCAATTATTAGAAAATGGAAGAAGTTCAAGATCACCCTCGGTCTGGGGCTCCATGCAAGATCTCACCTCGTGGGGCATCAATGATCATGAGGAAGGTGAGTAATCAGCCCAGAACTACACGGCAGGACCTGGTCAATGACCTGAAGAGAGCTGGGACCACAGTCTCAAAGAAAACCATTAGTAACACACTACGCGTCATGGATTAAAATCCTGCAGCGCACGCAAGGTCCCCCTGCTCAAGCCAGCGCATGTCCAGGCCCGTCTGAAGTTTGCCAATGACCATCTGAATGATCCAGAGGAGGAATGGGAGAAGGTCATGTGGTCTGATCAGACAAAAATATAGCTTTTTGGTCTAAACTCCACTCGCCGTGTTTGGAGGAAGTAGAAGGATGAGTACAACCCCAAGAACACCATCAGGTGGAAACATCATTCTTTGGGGATGCTTTTCTGCAAAGGGGACAGGACGACTGCACCGTATTGAGGGGAGGACGGATGGGCCATGTATCGAGAGATCTTGGCCAACAACCTCCTTCCCTCAGTAAAAGCATTGAAGATTGGTTCGAAACACACAGCCAGGGCAACTAAGGAGTGGCTCCGTAAGAAGCATCTCAAGGTCCTGGAGTGGCCTAGCCAGTCTCCAGACCTGAACCCAATAGAAAATCTTTGGAGGGAGCTGAAAGTCCGTATTGCCCAGCGACAGCCCCGAAACCTGAAGGATCTGGAGAAGGTCTGTATGGAGGAGTGGGCCAAAATCCCTGCTGCAGTGTGTGCAAACCTGGTCAAGAACTACAGGAAACGTATGATCTCTGTAATTGCAAACAAAGGTTTCTGTACCAAATATTATGTTCTGCTTTTCTTAAAAATCATACAATGTGATTTTATGGATTTTGTTTTAGATTCCGTCTCTCACAGTTGAAGTGTACCTATGATAAAAATGACAGACCTCTACATGCTTTGTAAATAGGAAAACCTGCAAAATCGGCAGTGTGTCAAATACTTGTTCTCCCGATTGTACAAATTACCTCGACTAACCTGTACTAACCTCTTTCTTGAACTGCATTGCCGGTTAAGGGCTTATACAGTTGAAGTCGGAAGTTTACATACACCTTAGCCAAATACATTTAAACTCAGTTATTCACAATTCCTGACATTTAATCCTAGTAAAAATTCCCTGTTTTAGGTCAGTTAGGATCACCACTATATTTTAAGAATGTGAAATGCCAGAGTAATAGTAGAGAGAATGATTTAATTCAGCTTTTGTTTCTTTCATCACATTCCCAGTGGGTCAGAAGTTTACATACACTCAATTAGTACTTGGTAGCATTGCCTTCAAATTGTTTAACTTGGGTCAAACGTTTCAGTTAGCCTTCCACAAGCTTCCCGCAATAAGTTGGGTGAATTTGAGTCAGGTAACTGAGTCAGGTTTGTAGGCCTCCTTGCTCGCACACGCTTTTTCAGTTCTGACCACACATTTTCTATGGGATTGAGGTCAGGGCTTTGTGATGGCCACTCCGATACCTTGACTTTGTTGTCCTTAAGCCATTTGCCACAACTTTGGAAGTATGCTTGGGGTCATTGTCCATTTGGAAGACCCATTTGTGACCAAGCTTCAACTCCCTGACTGATGTCTTGAGATGTTACTTCAATATATCCACATAATTTTCTTTCCTCATGATGCCATCTATTTTTGAAGTGCACCAGTCCCTCCTGCAGCAAAGCACCCCCACAACATGACGTTGCCACCCCTGTGCTTCACGGTTGGAATGGTGTTCTTTGGAATGCAAGCCTCCCTCTTTATCCTCCAAACATAACGGTGGTCATTATGGCCGAACAGTTCTATTTTTGTTTCATCAGACCAGAGGACATTCCTCCAAAAAGTACAATCTTTGTCTCCATGTGCAGTTGCAAACCGTAGTCTGGCTTTTTTAATGGCGGTTTTGGAGCAGTGGATTCTTCCTTGCTGAGCGGCCTTTCAGGTTATGTCGATATGGGACTCGTTTTACTGTGGCTATAGATAATTTTGTACCTGTTTCCCCCAGCATCTTCACAAGGTCCATTGCTGTTGTTCTGGGATGATTTGCACTTTTTGCACCAAAGTACGTTCATCTCTAGGAGACAGAACACGTCTCCTTCCTGAGCGGTATGATGGCTGCATGGTCCCATGGTGTTTATACTTGCATACTATTGTTTGTACAGATGAACGTGGTACCTTCAGGCGTTTGGAAATTGCTCCCAATGATGAACCAGACTTGTGGAGGTCTACAATTTTTTTTCTGAGGTCTTGGCTGATTTCTTTTGATTTGACTCAAATTATGTCAAATAGCCTATCAGAAGCTTCTAAAGCCATGACATCATTTTCTAAAAATGTTCAAGCTGTTTAAAGGCACAGTCAAACTTAGTGTATGTAAACTTCTGACCCATTGGAATTGTATGTGAAATAATCTGTCTGTAAACAATTGTTGGAAAATTACTTGTCATGCCCAAAGTAGATGTCCTAACCGACTTGCCAAAACTATAGTTTGTTAACAAGAAATCTGTGGAGAGGTTGAAAAATTAGTTTTAATGACTCCAACCTAAGTATGTAAACTTCCGACTTCAACAGTAAGTAAGCATTTCAAGGTAAGGTTGTATTTGGAGCATGTGACAAATAAAATGTCATTTGAGCCAAACTTGAAAGTTAGCGAGCTACTAGGTCTCTCTTTATGTAGTGTTGTGGTGTCTCTCTTGTCGTGATGTTTGTTTTGTCAAATATTAAACATTTTAATCGCAGCCCCCGTCCCTGCAGAAGGCCTTTTGGTAGGCCGTCATTGTAAATAAGAATTTGTGCTTAACCGACTTGCTTAGTTAAATAAAGGTTAGAACAAAAAATAAGAAACTTTTCAATACAATTTCAAAACATTAAACCGAGCTTTCCCTCATGTAGTCCAGGGTTGCTAGCGCAAAAAACCAACATGTGTATTCCTTGGAGTCCCGATGACTGAGTTTGGGAAATGCTGATGTAGTCTAGTTAAGTTGACAAGTTCTACATGTGCTTCCTCGATGCCGGGTGTCTTTTGCTGCCATTGCATTGCTGCTCTAACTAGATGTTGCTCACTATGCTTGCTGTTTTCTGATATCCCACCACCCCATTCAACACTTGTCTAGGTTCTGTGTTTCTTCCTTCGGGAATTTGGTATAGAATATCGTGCTCACTGCCTGTAGTTATTTTATCATATTTATATGATCCTTTGCTCTGGCAGTGAGCTACCCTGAAAGAGCAGAGCCCTAATGCCAAGACTATCATGTTTTAGGGAAGACCCAGATGCAGACAGTGTCAAAGTAACAAAAGTTTATTACTAGAACAGCGGACAAGCAAAACGACAGGTCAAGGGCAGGCAGATGTCAGTAATCCAGATCAGAGTTCAAAACGTACAGAACGGCAGGCAGTCTCAGGGTCAGGGCAGGCAGTCTCAGGGTCAGGGCAGGCAGGTTCAGGGTCAGGGCAGGCAGGGTCAGGGCAGGCAGGCTCAGGGTCAGGGCAGGCAGAAAGGTCAAAACAGGAACTAAACACAGACAGGAGCGAGGGGAAAACAGGAGACGGGATGTTCGTGGAGGCTACGGGGCAACAGAAGATGAACAGCTAATGACCTTGGAGGGGCTAATGACCTTGGAGATGGGGAAAGGCCCGATAAACTAGAGGGAAAGTTTGCAGGACTGTCCGGCAGATCCAGGGTGGACAGCCATACCTTATGATACCGGGGAGCCGGGGTCCGGTGGCGTTCTGCTTGTCGTTGATACAGTGCCTTGCGAAAGTATTCGGCCCACTTGAACTTTGCGACCTTTTGCCACATTTCAGGCTTCAAACATAAAGATATAAAACAATTTTTTTGTGAAGAATCAACAACAAGTGGTACACAATCATGAAGTGGAACGACATTTATTGGATATTTCAAACTTTTTTAACAAATAAAAAACTGAAAAATTGGGCGTGCAAAATTATTCAGCCCCCTTAAGTTAATACTTTGTAGCGCCACCTTTTGCTGCGATTACAGCTGTAAGTCGCTTGGGGTATGTCTCTATCAGTTTTGCACATCGAGAGACTGACATTTTTCCCATTCCTCCTTGCAAAACAGCTCGAGCTCAGTGAGGTTGGATGGAGAGCATTTGTGAACAGCAGTTTTCAGTTCTTTCCACAGATTCTCGATTGGATTCAGGTCTGGACTTTGACTTGGCCATTCTAACACCTGGATATGTTTATTTTTGAACCATTCCATTGTAGATTTTGCTTTATGTTTTGGATCATTGTCTTGTTGGAAGACAAATCTCCGTCCCAGTCTCAGGTCTTTTGCAGACTCCATCAGGTTTTCTTCCAGAATGGTCCTGTATTTGGCTCCATCCATCTTCCCATCAATTTTAACCATCTTCCCTGTCCCTGCTGAAGAAAAGCAGGCCCAAACCATGATGCTGCCACCACCATGTTCAATTTTGGTTTCATCTGACCAGAGCACCTTCTTCCACATGTTTGGTGTGTCTCCCAGGTGGCTTGTGGCAAACTTTAAACAACACTTTTTATGGATATCTTTAAGAAATGGCTTTCTTCTTGCCACTCTTCCATAAAGGCCAGATTTGTGCAATATACGACTGATTGTTGTCCTATGGACAGAGTCTCCCACCTCAGCTGTAGATCTCTGCAGTTCATCCAGAGTGATCATGGGCCTCTTGGCTGCATCTCTGATCAGTCTTCTCCTTGTATGAGCTGAAAGTTTAGATGGACGGCCAGGTCTTGGTAGATTTGCAGTGGTCTGATACTCCTTCCATTTCAATATTATCGCTTGCACAGTGCTCCTTGGGATGTTTAAAGCTTGGGAAATCTTGTTGTATCCAAATCCGGCTTTAAACTTCTTCACAACAGTATCTCGGACCTGCATGGTGTGTTCCTTGTTCTTCAGGATGCTCTCTGCGCTTTTAACGGACCTCTGAGACTATCACAGTGCAGGTGCATTTATACGGAGACTTGATTACACACAGGTGGATTGTATTTATCATCATTAGTCATTTAGGTCAACATTGGATCATTCAGAGATCCTCACTGAACTTCTGGAGAGAGTTTGCTGCACTGAAAGTAAAGGGGCTGAATAATTTTGCACGCCCAATTTTTCAGTTTTTGATTTGTTAAAAAAGTTTGAAATATCCAATAAATGTCGTTCCACTTCATGATTGTGTCCCACTTTTTGTTGATTCTTCACAAGAAAATACAGTTTTATATCTTTATGTTTGAAGCCTGAAATGTGGCAAAAGGTCGCAAAGTTCAAGGGGGCCGAATACTTTCGCAAGGCACTGTACCTGGAGGTGGTCTTGAGAGGGGCCGACCGTGCTCTCTTCCAGGTACGATGACAGCGGCGGACAAACATCTGGGCCGAAGGTATGCAGACCTCTGCCTTTTGCTCAGGGAAGTGCGGGGGCTGATAACCCAGGGAACACTCAAAGGGCGAGAGATCAGTGGCAGAGAAAGGAAGGGTGTTGCGGGTGTATTCGACCCACACTGCTCTCACTTTCCCGGGATCCATCTGTACACTCCCTGCAGCGATGATGTAACCCAGGAAGGGGATGGTGGAGCGATGGAATTCGCACTTCTCTGCTTTCACAAAAAGCTGGTTCTCCCGGAGGCATTGGAGAACCTGTCGGACGTGGAGCACATGTTCTTGGGCGGAGCGGGAGAAGGCGAGGATGTCGTGAAGGTAGACAAAGTCAATAAGGGGATTATGTCGCTGGAGCCAAGAGAATCCCAATACCACGGGAACCTGAGGAGACTTAATGAGCAGGAACTGGATCATCTCACTGTGGTTCCCTGACACATGTATGTTGATATGGGTCGTATTGTGGGTGACCCGGCCTATAGAGCACCGGTCCAGTGCTCTAACATCCATGGGAATGGAGAAGGGCTGAGTGGAGATGCCCAGCTTGGACGTCAGAGTAGCGTCCATAAAGCTCGTGTCAGCCCCAGAGTCGATGAATACCCAGAGAGATTTTGACTTGTTCCCCCACAGCAAAATGGCATGAAAAGGGGTGCGAGTAAGGGGAGAGGAAATGTTCGCAGTATGGCCCACCAGAGTACTCGCTCCTACCGGTGAGCCTGGTCTTTTAGTAGACAGGTGGAGACGAAATGACCAGTAGTCCCGCAATACAGGCAACTCTTAGTCTGAAGCTTGTATAGCCGTTCGGCTGGAGACAGTATAGCTGTGCCTAATTGCATTGGCTCGGGAAGAGGTGAGTTGGCAGACTTCGGAGACTCTCGGGGAACTCGGGTAGCCTAAGGTTCTCTTGGAAATGGAGCCGTCGGGGACTTGCGGGATACCTCGGTGGCGAGTTGGAATCCTTGGGCAGCCGAGGGAAATCGAATCTCCTCTCCTTCCTTCGTTCCCGTAGTCGCCCATTGATCCGAATGGTCAAGGTGATGAGATAGTCGAGATCCGTCAGTAGTTCCCGGGCTGCAAGCTCGTCCTTTACCTCCTCTGATATTCCGTGCAGGAACATGTCAAACAGCGCTTCCAGGTTCCAGGCACTCCCAGCTGCCAACGTGCAGAAATCCACTGCATAGTCTGCCACACTGAGGGAGTCTTGTCCGAGTAACTTCCGGGCAGCCTCTCTCCCAGACAATGGAGCATCGAAAACCTCTGCCACTAACTCCTCCAGACTGAAACATACGGCCAACTGTTGGTCTCATACTGTGATAGCCCAGGCAAGAGCCCTCCCTGACATCAGCGTGATGAGGTATGCTATCTTAAAGCGGTCCGAGGCAAAGGAGGAGGGCTGCAGCTCGATGATGAGGGAACACTGAGCGAGAAACGCACGACAGGTGCCCAACTCTTCATCGAAGCGTTCCGGGAGAGGTAGGTGGGGTTCCAGAATGGCCGGGGAGGTGGTGCTGCTAACAGCCGGGATACTGAGGGGCTGGGAGGTTACTGTCGTGGTAGGCTTCCTAACAGACAACCAGCGGAATTGCGCCAGGAATGTGTTCAACGCTCAGTCATGGCGTTCTGCCAAGGTCTGGAACCCTTCCATAAGACCACGAAACAACTCCTCGTGCCTTCCAATGGTGGCTCCTTGGGAGGAGATGGAGTTGTGGAGCTGGTCCGAGTCTGCTGGGTCAGTCATGGCCAGTTCGTACTTTCATGTTTTAGGGAAGACCCAGATGCAGACAGTGTCAAAGTAACAAAAGTGTATTACTAGAACAGGGGGCAGGCAAAACGACAGGTCAAGGGCAGGCAGAGGTCAGTAATCCAGATCAGAGTCCAAAAGGTACAGAACGGCAGGCAGTATCAGGGTCAGGGCAGGCAGAGGTAAATAATCCAGTGTGGTGTGATATGGTACAGAACAGCAGGCAGGCTCAGGGTCAGGGCAGGCAGAATGGTCAAAACCAGGAAAACTAGAAAACAGGAACTAGCCACAGACAGGCGCAAGGGGAAAACCACTGGTAGGCTTGATGGACATAACGAACTGGCAACAAACAAACAGAGAACACAGGTATAAATACACTGGGCATAATGGGGAAGATGGGCGACACCTGGAGGGGGGTGTCGACAAGCACAGACAGGTGAAACAGATCAGGGAGTGTCAAAGACGGCATTGTAACTGGTTAAAGGTACACTTGCTGTTTCCTTTATGAACCTTAGTTGTTAAAAAAATATGAAAATGCTGATGGAAAATGGTGTCCCATAAAGTATGCATATTTAGCCTTCTTGCCATTAAAGCTAGTTAATCTTAAACCTAGGCGTCCGGCTAGCGGGACAACTTCCGGTGACACTGGAGGGCATGCAATTCAAATAAATAATCATACAAATTATGAATATTAAACATTTAGGTACATACAAGTGTCTTATATCGGTTGAAATCTTATATTCTTGTTAATCTAACTGTACTGTCCAATTTACAGAAGCTATTACAGTGAAAGCATGCCATGCGATTGTTTGAGGACGGCGCCCTGCATCAAAATATTTTTGCACAGGTTTCATAAATTCACAAATAGCGTTTAAATATTCACTTACTTTTTGAAAATGTTCCTCTGATTTGTCATCCAAAGGGTCACAGCTATAACATGTAGTGTCGTTTTGTTAGATAAAATCCTTCTTTATATCCCAAAAAGTCAGTTTAGTTGGCGCCATCAATTTGAGTAATCCACTCATTCAACATACAAAGAAAGGAGTCCGAAAATCTAACCCTAAACTTTGTTTCAACAAGTCAAAATGCATTTCTATATATTCCTCAGATACCCTAAAATGTCATCAAACTATAATATTTCTTACGGAAAGAAGTATGTTCAGTAGAAAACTGATTTTAGCAGCTGCGTCTTGTCTTGGTGCGCGCAAACACGGATTTCCAAAATCTGTACTAAAACTGTTATTTCTTATTCATTATTCAAGTTTCAAGCCTGAAACCTTGAACATAGACTGCTGACACCCAGTGGAAGCCACAGGAATTGCATCCTGGGAGGTAGAATTGAGTATGCCCTTATACCGGCCATTGGAAGAGCATGGTCTCTCTCTCTCTCTCTCTCTCTCTCTCTCTCTCTCTCTCTCTCTCTCTCTCTCTCTCTCTCTCTCTCTCTCTCTCAAAAAAACAAAACAATTTGGTTGGTTTTTCTTTGGATTTTCTCTTACCATATCTATTGTGGTATACTCTCCTACATTATTTTAATATTTATACAAACTTCAAAGTGTTTTATTTCCAATGGTACCAATTATATGCATATCCTGGCTTCAGGGCCTGAGTTAACAGGCTGCTTTAAGAATGGAAATGATGCCGTTGCAGCCTTAATGGATGATGCTTTATGTACCTAGGCTAACTTTAACAGACCAATAAGAAAGAGAGTTCCAAACCTCTCTGCCAATAACAGCTAGTTTTCAGTTTTCCCCTCCCCACTCCCAGATAGTCCTTCTTGCTCAAGAAATTGCTCTTTGCTAAGAAGCTATTTATGTTTCTTTTTGACCATTTTAATTTAAAACAATCAGAGTAAGGTACTTAAGTACTTAATTGTTACCAAGAAATGATTTGATATCAAGATAAAAACGGCTGCATTGGACCTTTAATTCATCAAACGTCATGTATTTAGTACACTCCCTCTCCTTTGGGACCTCTGTCTCGAGCAGCCCTCCCCTTGTGCTCTGGCAGCCTGAGCCTACGTAAAATCATTTGGTGAGGAGAGAATCAAGAGGGATCTGCTGGCTTGGACGTTGGCCTTATGGTTAAATCCAAACGCAAGACGATATTAAATAGCCACTGTTTTGTCAGAGAAAAAGAGAAAACGATATCTACAATGCCAGTTATCGAACTGCCCAGTAATAACCCAGAAAGTGAAAGGTGAGTTATGATAGTGTAATTTAGTTAGTAATTTATATTTAGCTAACTCCAGAAGGGCTATGCTAATTCATTAGCCACAGAGGCCTACGCAGCTAACGTTAGTGCCACTTGTTTACAGGGGATATTAGCTATGTATCTAATAACGAGTACGTGGAACAATATTGTTCTAAACTCGTTATTTATCTTAAAGTTGAATAACTGTATTTAGCTTTGATCGATGCCTGTATAATTGTGCTTATTAAAGTTGAATAACTGTATTTAGCTTTGATCGATGCCTGTATAATTGTGCTTATTAAAGTTGGATGCGGTTCGAACAATAATTTGTCATTTAGCATTCTGCGGATGTTTTTGGCTAAGGACAGGTGTTCGGTAGCTAACTAGCTAGCCAGTTTACCAGCCAATGTTCGTTTACTTGCTTTGTCGACAATGTACTGTTTACTTGCTTCATATGTGAGATTAAGAAACAAACGATCTAACGTTACGGCAATATGTTTCTCAATAATAGCGGAATTAATGGACTGACCCATGTTATTTCGTCGAATGTTCTGGGAGATGTTAGTAAACTAGTTAGCCAGCTGGCTCGCGATTTTAAAGCAATAGGCACACAGCCATGTCGTTGTCTATACCGATTTCAGACAAGATGTGGTGTGTTACCAGTAAAGAAAATATTTTAAAAAAGGCAATGTTTCCTAAATACATTTTTTTTTTTTACTCCATACATTTTCCCTGACACCCAAAAGTACTCGTTACATTTTGAAAGCAGGACAAGAAAATTGTCCAGTTCACCCACTTAATGATCGAGCAGACTCACTAAATACAGATTTTTGTCTGTATATGAAAAGGATACTAGCTACTGTTACTAGCCATTACAGCAAATATTTAACTTGCAACCCTTCGACACTTGTTAGCTGCTCACCTGCCGGTATCAAGATCATATCTGTTCACTCACATTCAATGTGATTTATTAGCCAATAATTGTTTGGCCAATTTAAAGCTTTGATGGCTTGAATGACTGTTATCCTAGTTTAAGAATAACATGAGTGACAGCTAGCTAACTTACCTATTGGCCAGTTCCCAGTCAGTACTTGTGCCTAAAAACCAAAGTACCGGATGTACATTCTCTAAAGGTAGGTCATTTAGCTAAAAACAACCTAGCTATTTTCACATTTTGTTTTGGTCAAGTCTGTTCCCAATGGGTGTAAAATGCTGTTATTTATGGTCTGTTATGTTGGTGGGGCATTGAGCAGCAGTCTGTTTACTAGATGAAGAGGCCTCTTGAAACGTAGTCCCCACCATTTTAAGTGATTTGAGTAGAGGTTAGGTGTCCATGAATGCCTCAATTATTTCCCTTTGACCTAATATCTATTTGTATTTCTCTGCGAGACAGTATTTTTCCACATCGCATTCATTCAACTGTTAATGGCTCTTACGCAAGTGGTGGAGACTCATCTCCCACCTGACTAAGCCAGTTGTCACAATTTAAGCCTCTTCATGAATATTGCCTACTGTGTAGCAGAGTGTAATGGGGATTTTAAGGAGTATTGTGAAGAGGCTTAACTTGGCATAGAATAGCAGTGCTGTTGAATCTGCGGGAACAACGTGCAGGTGGAATGCGAACGGACAGGGATTTGACATAAGGATGCTAGTTGGATATTATTTGCGATCTGGTCATGCAGTTTCCAAAGGAACCTTATTCACTAGGACCACTTATTAGGGATTCCAGTCAATATGCCGCACAAATGATGAGCCTATGACGCCATCATGACGATGGTTGAGGTATATCACTGTTACTCAGAGGTTGAGCTCCAAGGTTGACACAATGCTTCTTACTTTGCTTTCACATGCCTGCTCCACATATAACGCTGGAGTGGTGTTTGCGTAAGAGCGCGTCCGTGAGCAGTATGCCACCCTTAATGGGGGTTGTTCACTTTTCGACCTCTGAGAATTGGCATACTCATCTCTCCTAGCGCAACCCCCACACAAAAGCTTATTCTGAATCTTAACTAGAACACACACTCACGTTGTGGCTTATGCAAAATGGCTGATCGGTGGAGTGGGTAATCTGGCACATGTCTCAATGACGTAAGAGGTTGGTGTTTTTGTCCTCCGTGCAGACTTGAATTAGGCCAAAAAACAACACACTATTTTTACCACCCTCATTTTTAGCTGAAATTGTTCTCAGTATTTTTCCATTGACATTGTCACCACCTTTTTTGCCACACGGAGCAGTCATCTCTCCCCATAGGCTACTCCTACTGTGACAGTCCTCTCTGATTAATCAGTGATGTCAACTGGGAATCAATTACAAAGGTAGCATTCAACCTGAGGGAAGGCAGTCATTTTGTCATAACTCATTGGGACATCCTGTTACCGAATGTGCTTTGTTGCCAACAAAGCAAATAAAATATCTCCTGCCTGTTACTTATTTAGCCTCAAGCAAAGTGTTCCATTCAGACATGTAAAGATTTAGTCAGTGGAACAGTTTGAACTTCAATCCTTTGTCCTGGTTAGGGTACCTATTCAAATTACAATGTTTTACCATATTAGTCATGTGAGGTACATGGACTAGAATGATGATACATAGACTTCCAAAGGGACATTTTTCCTGGTCTCCAGTTAGGCTAGCTCATAGTCAGTGAATCCTTGAGGAATAATGGCTCAGTTCTTCTGTGTCCTCCAGTCCGAGGTGGTGTTCCCGCTGTTGCAGTAACCCGTGTCCGGGGCCTCTGTGGTGTTCCTGATGCCCCTCACCCACCCCTAAAGATCCCAGGTGGGCGAGGGAATGACCAGCGGGATCGCAATCTTTCAGCTAAGCTATTCTACTCTGTGAGTCCACTCTCTTCTCTTTCTCCTTCATCATCTGGTGTTAAGCTACCTGTATCAAACCTCTCTTCATACCTGCTAATTTCTGCATTCTCCTGCAGGATGCTCGGTTGCTGGTTCTTGAGGAGCCGCCCCCCGCCAATGGCAGAGTGCGTTTCCTGCTTTTTGAGCCTCGTTGCTCAGAGGGCAAGCACTGTGTCTGGAGGGGGGTGCTGAAAGGGGGGAACATCTACATCGAGATCCCCCCTGGAGCTCTGCCCGAGGGCAGCAAAGACAGGTCAGTGATCCAATGCAAGTACAACCCCTCGTTGTCCTCTGGTTTTACTTTAGACTGTTTTTGTTGTCTTTTAAAGGCGCAATATGCAGAAATCACTCTGCCATTGCCGGTGTGTAAAATTCTACAACTAGTGTGGAGAGTCATTGTACCATCTAAACTGCTGTGAAATCTTTCATTAACCAAGAATATAGTATATAGTATATCCAGATGCAAAAAAATTAAATTTTCGGACAGGGACGCATTGAAATGGCACACACAGAATGGATCTACCGCTTATCAGACTTGCTTACAATGAGAATGACAGCTCTATAACTCAAATTTCTATGTGAATTTGGTCTGGTCGCGCACAAAGATGCATATTGCGCCTTCAACTTGTTTGATGTTGTTTCATGGTAGATGGACTTAGTTTCTATTGCTTGCTGACTGCAATGCACTACCTTCATAACTCATTGACTTACTTAATCTCTCCAGTTTCGCTCTCCTGCTGGAATGTGCGGAAGAGAAGCTGCAGGTTGACCATGTCTTCATCTGCTTCCACAAGAACCGAGACGACAGAGGTAAGTCACTGTGTGTGTCTGCTTTCAGTCAAACACCTCTGTTAATACTTTATGTGCTTTGTTATGAGGCAGTTCTCTCATTGTCCTTTTCTCTCTTCAGCATCTCTGCTGCGTACCTTCAGCTTCCTGGGCTTTGAGATTGTGAGACCGGGTCATCCACTCGTCCCTACCCGCCCCGATGCTTTCTTCATGGCTTACAGAATCGAACGAGACTCCTTCAACGATTAATAATGGGTCACGCACATGCCACAAATGCATATATATATATATATACACACACACGTTAGCTTTTACATACCCTTCCCCATCCCACTTCATCACTTAGGGAAAATAAATATGATCAAAATTCATTAAGGTCAAGATTTCCTGTGAAATAGTTTATTTACTTTGATGTGATGTATTACAATGACATTTGAACTAGTGTGTAATGTTAAACCAAGAATGTATCCTTATTAAATCTGGGAAATGTTTCCTCAACACTGTACTAATTTCCATGTGTAGTACTGATTTCCTCCTTCCCCATCCACTACAATGATCATCTCTAGGCTGTACAATTTATGGTGAAAATGTCCATGCTGCATATTCATGTTATGTTAGTTATGTTTTCTTGGGTATTTCAAGTTGATTTTCATGTTTTATATTGATTTGATTTTAATGTGTGCATGAACTTTGATTTCTAGTTTTGATCCACTTGACTGAAATCTGCATGTTGTAACAAGTGCCCGAATAAAAGTGCTCACCTTAACAATAAGGCATAAATCCACTTGTTATGTGTTTAGGAATTGGGGAAAGGGCATTGAAATATGTGTAACGATTTTACAAGACGTATTTTGTGGGCACACGTACCAGAGTTGTAGAAGTATCTGTTTAAACTCGATCAGTCTGTGTTGAATTTAACATAATGCACTTTAAGTTGATCTTTTAAAATCTTTAATGGGGCTCCTTGGATCCATGAAATGTTAATTATAGAACACAGTGCATATACATTTGATTTGGAGCTGATATGTCATTTGCTCAATATCCTTGGAAAGCAATACTGTGGAAAAATGTCTAATAAAAAAGCAAACCTTTAATGCATTCCAGATGTTCAAGATAGATTCTGACAACATGAACGTTAAATATCATCCACATTTTACATTAGATTAGAGCAGGGTATCCCTAAGTCTGTCCGGGGACCCCACCCGGGTGCACATTTAGTATTTTGCCCTAGCACTACACATCTGATTCAAATAATCAAAGCTTGAGTAGTTATTTTAATCAGCTGTGTAGTTCTAGGGCAACAAACAAAACGTGCACCCAGGGGGGGGGGGCTCAGGACCCAGTTTGGGAAACCCTTGATTGGAGAATCATTAATTCAAGTGGTGTTAACTTCAATTAACAGATATGAGTAATCACAACTTCTTGTCCATTGTGTTGTGGAGTCCTAGTCGAGCTGTGGCCCTCATCACAGTTTCAGAGTCAGTGAAGGAGATGTACTGTAGACACAGGCAGTGCTCCCAGTCCAGACTGGGCAGGTCCTGGATCAGCCCTCTCTCTGCCAGCTTCAGCATCAGAAGGGCCTGCTTGACTGACAGCCAGTTGTGCAGAGTGGAAGGCACGGTGGCATTTACCCTGAAGAGCTCAACACGTGGACCCCAGAGCAGAGCCTGCAGGACCCCCACTACGTCTGCTATCTGTAGCCCACTACCCTCATCCTGAAGCCAGGAGGCTAGTTGGAGAAGCCCTGGTAGATATGGGGAGCTCTGGATGGCGCCATCTGAACTCTGTGTATGTTGAGAGGGAGCATTGTCAGAGAGGTACAGGCAGTACTCTAGCAACACTCCGAACTGAGACTGTATGGATAGAGGTGCATGAGCAGGCTGAAAGAGACTGGGGTCACTGTGACTGGTGTGATTGGTCAACGCCACACGAGGGGTTCCCCACTTTCTCCATAGCTCCTGAATCTCTCCTTTTATCTTTTCATTCTCCAATAACTCCATTTCTTCACTTCTTCCACTTTCTTCTGCTTTGTCTGCCTCTGTTTCCTGCCCTCTCTCCCTTGGCCATACCAGCAAGATGCCTTGAGCCTTCAGCTCAGCGCAGGTGGCTGCATTACTCCACAGGTGTTGTAACCCCAAGGCTAACTGTAGCAGCAGAATACTCAGTTGCCTTTCATACACTAATGGTTTAAAGCTCCGCAGGAACCTTCCCTCTTGTACAAAGTCTTCCAAAGTAGCCTGTGGTAAGTCTCTCTCAATTGTCACTGCATATCCCTTGAGCAATAGTGAAGCAACTGTAGGTCCACTGCTCTCTTCAGACTCCGCTTGACTTTGGTCTGCCTCAATTCTGCTCTCATCTGGTGATTCTGTCCCTGTCTGATCAGACTGTGAGGAGTCTGAAGTGGTTGTGTTTTTGGTTCCAGGTTCTTTCTCCAGTGCTGGGCATGATGGGAAAGATACAATGACCTGCTGAATGTTGACATTGGGCGGCACTGAGGTAGGTTGAGACAAGGGGCCAACTTCACTGCTTACCTGGGAATGAAACCGGGGAGGAAATTAGAACAAAAAAAAAACCTTTCACTTCCTTAACAAGGCTTAGTCACATTAAAAGTTGTTTTTCTCCTCTATTGTACAGTCATATCTGATTCATTCACAGTCTAACAAAAGACCCCTAATCTAAAATTAGGATTCCCATTAGCTGCTGCTAAAACAGAAGCTACTCTTCCTAATGCTAATAAGCCTTTCTAAGACATGGATGTTTGCTGTTGTCTGTACAGTCTGTTGGGTTGCTCAACACCTGTTGACAGTTCAGAGGAAATGTGTCACTGGAGTCGGGGGTTGCCAAACTTGCTATATAATGGTGCAAAACATGACTGTTGCTTGAGGTAGAGCTTAGAAATGAGCCCTTTTGTTGATTATCTCTTCTTTGGCTTTTGGCCTTATCGTGGCTTTTTACATTTGGTGCAGCTGTGTTTGCATTCTGCTTGACTTTTGCATTGTGCACATAACTCGAGTATGAATACTGCTTGAGCATGATGCATAAACTGCACAAACTTATTTACAACCACAGACAGATGCTGGCACTAAGACCGCAGTCAGTCAGCTGTATAAGGAAATAAGCAAACAGGAAACCACTCACCCAGATGTGGCGCTCCTAGTGGCCGGAGACTTTAACGCAGGGAAACTTAAATCAGTTCTACCAAATTTCTATCAACATGTTAAATGTGCAACCAGAGGGGAAAAAATTCTAGATCACCTGTACTCCACACACAGAGACGTGCACTAAGCTCTCCCTCACCCTCCATTTGGTAAATCCGACCACAACTCCATCCTCCTGATTCCTGCTTACAAGCAGGAAAATTAAAGCAGGAAGCCCAGTGACTCTGGCTATAAAAAAGTGGTCAGATGAAGCAGATGCTAAACTACAGGACTGTTTTGCTATCACAGACTGGAACATGTTCCTGGATTCTTCCGATGGCATTGAGGAGTACACCACATCAGTCACTGGCTCTATCAATAAGTGCATCGAGGACGTCGTCCCCACAGTGACTGTACGTACATACCCCAACCAGAAGCCATGGATTACAGACAACATTCGCACTGAGCTAAAGGGCAGAGCTGCCGCTTTCAAGGTGTGGGACTCTAACCTGGAAGCTTACAAGAAATGCTGCTATGCCCTGCGACGAACCATCAAACAGGCAAGGCGTCAATACAGGGCTAAGATTGAATCATACTACACCGGCTCCGACGCTTGTCTTATGTGACAGGGCTTGCAAACTATTACAGACTACAAAGGGAAGCACAGCCGTGAGCTGCCCAGTGACTACCAGATGAGCTAAATCACTTCTATGCTCGCTTCGAGGCAAGCAACAATGAGGCATGCATGAGAGCATCAGCTGTTCCAGACGACTGTGTGATCACACTCTCCGTAGGCGACATGAGTAAGACCTTTAAACAGGTCAACATACACAAGGCTGCGGGGCCAGACGGATTACCAGGACGTGTGCTCCAAGCATGTGCTGACAAACTGGTAGGTGTCTTCACTGACATTTTCAACATGTCCAACATTGAGTCTGTAGCACCAACATGTTTCAAGCAGACCACCATAGTCCCTGTGCCCAAGAACACAAAGGCAACCTGCCTAAATGACTACCGACCCGTAGCACTAACGTCAGTAGCCATGAAGTGCTTTGAAAGGCTGGTAATGGCTCACATCCACACCATTATCTCAGAAACCCTAGACCCACTCCAATTTGCATACCGCCCAAACAGACCCACAGATGATGCAATCTCTATTGCATTCCACCCTGTCCTTTCCCACCTGGACAAAATAAACACTTATGTGACGTGGCAGATGTGTTGATACCTACCCTCACCACCTGGGGGCGGCCCGTCAGGGAGTCCAGGATCCAGTTGCAGAGGGAGATGTTTAGTCCCAGGATCCTTAGCTCCTTATTCATTGACTACAGCTCAGCGTTCAACACCATAGTACCCTCAAAGCTCATTACTAAGCTAAGGATCCTGGGACTAAACATCTACCCCAGGTGGTGAGGGTAGGTATCAACACATCTGCCACGCTGATCATCAACACTAGAGCCCACCAGGGGTGTGTGCTCAGTCCCCTCCTGTACTCCCTGTTCACCCACGACTGCATAGCCAGGCATGACTCCAACACCATCATTAAGTTTGCAGACAACACAACAGTGGTAGGCCTGATCACCGACAACGAAGAGACAGCCTATAGGGAAGCGTCAGAGACCTGGCCGTGTGGTGCCAGAATAACAACCTGTCCCTCAACGTGACCAAGACTAAGGAAATTATTGTGGACTACAGGAAAAGGAGGACAGAGTACGCCCCCATTCTCATCGATGGGGCTGTAGTGGAGCAGTTTGAGAGCTTCAAGTTCCATGGTGTCCACATTATCAACAAACAAGAATGGTCCAAACACACCAAGACAGCCTATTACCCCTCAGGAAACCAAAAAGATTTGGCATGGGTCCTGAGATCCTCAAAAGGTTCTACAGCTGCAACATCGAGAGCATCCTGATTAGTTACATCTCTGCCTGGTACAGCAATTGCTCAGCCTCTGACTGCAAGGCACTACAGAGGGTAGTGCGTACGGCCCAGTACATCACTGGGGCTAAGCTGCCTGCCATCCAGGACCTCTACACCAGGTGGTGTCAGAGGAAGGCCCTAAAAATTGTCAAAGACCCCAGCCACCCCAGTCATAGACTGTTCTCTCTACTACCGGACTGCCAAGTCTAGGACAAAAAGGCTTCTCAACAGTTTTTTACCCCCAAGCAATAAGACTCCTGAACAGGTAATCAAATGGCTACCTGGACTAATTGCATTGTGTACCCCCCCCCCCCCAGCCCTCTTTTATGCTGCTGCTACTCTCTGTTTATCATACAGTGCAAAATTATTCAGCCCCCTTAAGTTAATACTTTGTAGCGCCACCTTTTGCTGCGATTACAGCTGTAAGTCGCTTGGGGTATGTCAGTTTTTCGAGAGACTGACATTTTTTCCCATTCCTCCTTGCAAAACAGCTCGAGCTCCATTTGTGAACACAGTTTTAGTTCTTTCCACAGATTCTCAATTGGATTGTCTGGACTTTGACTTGCCATTCTAACACCTGGATATGTTTATTTTTGAACCATTCCATTGTAGATTTTGCTTTATGTTTTGGATCATTGTCTTGTTGGAAGACAAATCTCCATCCCAGTCTCAGGTCTTTTGCAGACTCCATCAGGTTTTCTTCCAGAATGGTCCTGTATTTGGCTCCATCCATCTTCCAATTTTAACCATCTTCCCTGTCCCTGCTGAAGAAAAGCAGGTGATGCTGCCACCACCTGACAGTGGGACTGGTGTGTTCAGCTGTGTTGCTTTTACGCCAAACATAACGTTTTGCATTGTTGCAAACTTTAAACAACACTTTTTATGGATATCTTTAAGAAATGGCTTTCTTCTTGCCACTCTTCCATAAAGGCCAGATTTGTGCAATATACGACTGATTGTTGTCCTATGGACAGAGTCTCCCACCTCAGCTGTAGATCTCTGCGGTTAATCCAGAGTGATCATGGGCCTCTTGGCTGCATCTCTGATCAGTCTTCTCCTTGTATGAGCTGAAAGTTTAGAGGGACGGCCAGGTCTTGGTAGATTTGCAGTGGTCTGATACTCCTTTCATTTCAATATTATCTCTTGCACAGTGCTCCTTGGGATGTTTAAAGCTTGGGAAATCTTTTTGTATCCAAATCCGGCTTTAAACTTCTTCACAACAGTATCTCGGACCTGCCTGGTGTGTTCCTTGTTCTTCATGATGCTCTCTGCGCTTTTAACGGACCTCTGAGACTATCACAGTGCAGGTGCATTTATACGGAGACTTGATTACACACAGGTGGATTGTATTTATCATCATTAGTCATTTAGGTCATCATTGGATCATTCAGAGATCCTCACTGAACTTCTGGAGAGAGTTTGCTGCACTGAAAGTAAAGGGGTTGAATAATTTTGCACGCCCAATTTTTCAGTTTTTGATTTGTTAAAAAAGTTTGAAATATCCAATAAATGTCGTTCCACTTCATGATTGTGTCCCAATTGTTGTTGATTCTTCACAAAAAAATACAGTTTTATATCTTTATGTTTGAAGCCTGAAATGTGGCAAAAGGTCGCAAAGTTCAAGGGGGCCGAATACTTTTGCAAGGCACTGTATATGCACAGCCACTTTAACTATACATTCATGTACATATGTACATACTA
The DNA here is from genome assembly GCF_045791955.1 of Oncorhynchus clarkii lewisi. Taxonomy (NCBI): domain Eukaryota; kingdom Metazoa; phylum Chordata; class Actinopteri; order Salmoniformes; family Salmonidae; genus Oncorhynchus; species Oncorhynchus clarkii. Next base: position 62,780,629 of record NC_092151.1, on the reverse strand, counting down.
CCTCAATTGGCCCGACCAACCAGTGCTCCCACACATTGGCTAACCAGGCTATCTGCATTGTGTCCCGCCACCCACCACCCTCCAACCCTTCTTTTACGCTACTGCTACTCTCTGTTCATCATATATGCATAGTCACTTTAACCATATCTACATGTACATACTACCTCAATCAGCCTGACTAACCGGTGTCTGTATGTAGCCTCGCTACTTTTATAGCCTCGCTACTGTTTTTCACTGTCTTTTTTTTACTGTTGTTTTTATTTCTTTACCTACCTATTGTTCACCTAATACCTTTTTTGCACTATTGGTTAGAGCCTGTAAGTAAGCATTTAAGCTGTAAGGTCTTCACCTGTTGTATTCGGCGCACGTGACAAATAAACTTTGATTTGATTTGGAATACTGCTTGAGCATGATGCACAAACTGGTTTACGCATAGAGTAGGCTGGGTTGGCCCTTGGCTTTTGGTGGCAGGGATAAAACATTTAAGTGACCCCCCCTCGTGATTTCAGAGTTTTTGCTGTAGTTAATTTCCTGCAATTATATACAATTTGCCATGGGTGGAGAGAAGATTTCGCAATTTTCTAACACATTTTATGCAATTCTATAAATTGTGCCATGGGGCGGATAAATTTTTTTTGCAGTTTTACAGCGAACTTCCTACAATTCTACAAATTTAACCATAGGGTGGAGAGATATTTCAGCAGTTTAAAACCACATTTCTGCAATTCTACACATTTTGCCATGACTTATGATATCTGAGTGAGAGTGACTAACAAAATCATCGGGGGCCCACTGGTGGTCAGGGTCCCTGGGCTCGTGCCCCGTGTGCCCTGTCAGTAATAAACCATGATTACTAGCTACAAGTTTAGATAACTGGTCAGACTAATTTATAATCTAATGAAAAAATGAATTGTGAAACTGCACCTTGGGTATTCTACTATTCTAAGTCTCAACAGAGTTCCTAAAAACATTTAAAATAATTTGGGTCGAGGGCCCCCTAGCGGCCGCTTAAATCACTAATGCCCTGAGATCATGAGCATAACCTTACCTTAGCTGCGATTATCCTCCCTGGAAACTTTGGGCTATGCAGGCTGTAGTACAGTGAACCTGCTATCTGCTTGGGCTGGTAGTTTTCACACAGTAGGAAATCTTGGGGCTGAAATGCAACAAGGCCTTCGCCGGACTCTCTCATCAGGAGAACCCCAGCCTCCATGCGCTGTTCCATACTCCTCAGGAACAGTAGGTGGCGATGCTGAATACCTTGAGAAATGTCCCCTTGGTTGTAGAAACTGCTGAAGAAGTAGGTAAGCTGTTCATCAGGTGTATCGAAGTCCAGTTGAGACAGCGGCTGCAAGTTGAGAGGGCTCTTCTGGACTGGTCTTTCTTCATCTATCTCTACATGGGGCTGAGTGCCTGCGTTGGGGACCAGCATGTAGAGAGGGTTGTCATAGTTTTGGTGACTGCAGGGTAGTGGGGAAAGGGGACACAGATAGACCCCTGGTAGGGAAAGGGTTCGAGCCAGCCTCTTCTTGGGCACTGGTGGAGGGGTGGTGCTATCTGAGAAAAACCTCTCTTGATGACAGTAAGAGGGGTCTGAAAGATAAAGGGAAATACAGAACATGTAATAGACTTTCCAGAGAAGTCATTGCCTATTTCCACGCTTTGACTCTCTATGATGATCGAGAACTTCTTTAGAATAAGGTAGAGAAATTACAGAATAGTAATACTCTGCAACAACAAAAACATTTTGGCCAATGTTTATCTCAAACTGTTGTTGGATACGTAGATTAAATATTTGACAGAAGGGGCCTCCCGGGTGGCGCAGTGGTTAAGGGCGCTGTACTGCAGCGCCAGCTGTGCCACCAGAGACTCTGGGTTCGCGCCCAGGCTCTGTCATAACCGGCCGTGACCGGGAGGTCCGTGGGGCGACGCACAATTGGCCTAGCGTCGTCTGGATTAAGGAAGGGTTGGCCGGTAGGGATATCCTTGTCTCATCGCGCACCAGCGACTCCTGTGGCGGGCCGGGCGCAGTGTGCGCTAACCAAGGTTGGTTGGGTTGGGTTGAGGACGCATGACTTTCAACCTTCGTCTCTCCCGAGCCCGTACGGGAGTTGTAGCGATGAGACCAGATAGTAGCTACTAAAACAATTGGATACCACGAAATTGGGGAGAAAAATGGGGTAAAATTTAAAAATAAATAAATATTTGACAAGAGCTACTGTATTCAGTTGAGCTTGTGACAAACATGTGGACACAAACGTTGTGGTTATTTATCAGCATAGGCCTGGTTTCAGGTGTCACTTCCTCCCATTCAATTCACATGAGAAAAGGGAAGCAGGACAAGGAAGGAAAATGAGAGGGTAAAATACAAGTGCTTTCTATTTAATATTTCAGCTGGGAAAAAGCAAATACCTAAAGAACTTATATCCTAATCCATTTTATAATTGAAATCAACAGGATAATATCAGTGTCTGATAAAGGTAGATGTGTGTTGTACTCACCATAGCGCTGGTGAATGGGACACTGGAGTGCATGGCAATCAGTGGCTGCAGAGAACACATCTGTACAGGTAGAGCCCTGGTGCTGATGGGGCCCCAATGGGCTAGAGACACTCCCATCCAACTCCAGGTCCACACTGGAACCCATACTAGAGCCTCGCGAGTAGAGACTCCTGAGCGCGCACACACACACAATCAGATTCATTAATTGATATGCTGTCCTTTGAACTAGTTACCCAAAATAAGTGCCTACAGTACAGAAACTGCATAGCACTCAGATAGACTCTATGCAGTGTCTTGATAGTTTTTCTGAAGAAGCTCACATTTAAAGGTTCAGTCGAACTGTCAAGACGCTGCATAGAGACTGAGTGCTATGCAATTTCTGTACTGTATGTTTTTGTTTTACCTGCGCTGTTTGATAGGCAACACTGGGGGTCCACTCTGTCTCTCTGCTCCCTGAGTTGCACAATCCATCGCCTGGTTACGGTGTCTCTCACTCAGAATAGCAGTCTGTCAAACTCAAATGGAACTTGAGGTCTCTAATATTATTGCTTAGGTTCACGTTAATATCCTCTCTCCCTCTCTTTCGCTCTCTCTCTCTCTTACTGTCTGTCTGTCTATCTCTGTCTCTCTTTCTTGTGAGAATGTAATTATCTGCTGTTCTGATCTTTGCAGTCTGAGGTTGGTACCGGAAAAGTAGTGCCTGTGTGAGGGCATATCAGTACTTATGCAGTAACCTCAACTACAAAATGAGGAAGAACACCAAAAAAGACACCCAACTTCACACACTCTTTTTTTTCTCTCTCACTTTCCTTTTAAGTTAGATCCATCACACACTTGGTCTCTGCCTCCCTGGTACTTTGTATTTTATGGATTGGATCTCAAATCACATTTTTCTTCTTCAATGTGCTAGCCCCCAATTGCTTTATGATGCATCTTCTTGGTCAAACACGTGTGATCAATCTAATTGCATTAGAAGGGCTGAGAGATGAGGAAATGTTGGACTGGAAAGGAGGCATGGCTGAGTCAAATAGGAATCCTGACTTAATGAGGTGGTGATTAAACAGCTCAGACATACGCTCCTTGTCAGTAGCAACCCCATCATCAACACTGAGGGACATGGGCAGCTGTGAGGAGGAGGGTTTATTCTCCAGGTCTTTCACCATTCTCCAGAACTTCTTGGGGTTAGACCCACAGAGAGAGAACGGCTATTTAAAGTAACTAACTTTGGCCTTCCGGATAGCCTGAGTGCACTTATTTCTCATTTACCCGAACGAGAGCCAGTCAGCCTGAGCATTTGTGTGCCGAGCCTTTCACCAAATGGTGTTCTTGAGGTGGAGTAACTCTGCCAGATCACGGTCAAAGCAGGGGTTGAACCTGTTTTTAATTCTCATTTTCTTTATGGGGGTTGTCTGTTAACAATACCACTGAAAATATCAAAAAAGAAGGTCCAAGTGTCTTTGACAGAGGGCCAGGTCATGAAGGAAGGCTTGTACATTAAAGTTTTTAAGCAAGCGTCTATGACAAATCAGGACAGGTCGTTTAACTGAGAAGCCATTACGAAAACAGTCTGTAAAACAGTGATCACTAAGGTCATTAAAGAAAACACCAGACTGATACCTATCAGGATTATTTGTGAGGATAACATTTAAGGAGAGTAGCCTTTTCTGGGTGTTTGGAGTCATACCTTGTGGGATTGGTAATAATCTGAGAAGGATTTAGGGAGTTGTTTTAGGACTTGGTCAGGTGGTTTAAGCATGTCACAGTTTAGGTCACCTAGCAGGACAAATTCAGACTAATTCAGACTATGTGTAAGGGGCCAGGAGAGACCTTAGGGCAGGTAGGGTACAGGCCAGTGCTGATGGAGGACGACAACACCCAGCAACAGTCAACAAAGAGCTATTTGAAAGCTTAATGCTTAAAACCAGCTATCAAATTGTTTGGGGACAGACTTGTTGGAGACAACAGAGCACCGAAGGCATTCTTTGGTAAAGATTGCCACTCCACCTCCTTTGGAAGATCTGTCTTGACAAAAAAGGTTCTAACCAGAAAGGTTAACATCAGTGTTCAAAACACTATTTCTTAACCACGTCTCAGTAATGACCAACACATCTGGATTAGAGCTGTGAACCCAAGCTTTCAATTGATCCATTTTAGGTAATAACCTTCTAGTGTTAACGTGCAGAAAACCCAGGCTTTTACAAGAGCAAAAATCAGTGAAGAAGATATCAGAGCACAAGTAAGAATTGGGGCTAGCAACAGTAGACGGGCCAGGGTGTACATGCACATTTCCAGATATCATCAGCAGTAATCCAATCAGGGCACGGCAGAGGACAGGGAGAGAGTGTTGATTTTTTATGATATTTCAATGTGCATCAGATGGCAACAAGATCCTATTGTACAGCAAATTCATCAGGTAACATGAATACAAAGCTGGCGAGATGTAGTTAGAAAAGGATGGGAGACCAAGAGTTCATGTAACCAATAGAGTCTGAGTCGCGAGTGTGGGGGGAAAAGACTTCAGTCCCATGGTTGGGTAAACGATCAAGTTCATAGTCAACAAAGCACGCAAAAGTCATGGGGCAAATAGGATAAAGCACAAGAAAAAATGTTTACAGCTTGGGGCAATCCCATTGTAACTTCAAAGAGTCACTCGCCCCAACAAGATAACTTGAGAGTAGCTCTCTATGAGTCCAATATGCTATAAAAGTCTGAGATTTAAAAAAAAAATAGTAGGCCTATAGTAGTTAGTGTTTCTGAGTAAGCTCACGTAATAAGCATCACAAGTTAATTCACCTACATACAATTATGATCAGTCCAAAGTCTACAGTGTGTGTACAGTGGGGCAAAAAAGTATTTAGTCAGCCACCAATTGTGCAAGTTCTCCCACTTAAAAAGATGAGAGAGGCCTGTAATTTTCATCATAGGTACACTTCAACTATGACAGAATGAGAAAAAAAATCCAGAAAATCACATTGTAGGAATTTTAATGAATTTATTTGCAAATTATGGTGGAAAATAAGTATTTGGTCACCTACAAACAAGCAAGATTTCTGGCTCTCACAGACCTGTAACTTCTTCTTTAAGAGGTTCCTCTGTCCTCCACTCGTTTCCTGTATTAATGGCACCTGTTTGAACTTGTTATTAGTATAAAAGACACCTTTCCACAACCTCAAACAGTCACACTCCAAACTCCACTATGGCCAAGACCAAAGAGCTGTCAAAGGACACCAGAAACAAAATTGTAGACCTGCACCAGGCTGGGAAGACTGAATCTGCAATAGGTAAGCAGCTTGGTTTGAAGAAATCAACTGTGGGAGCAATTATTAGGAAATGGAAGACATACAAGACCACTGATAATCTCCCTCGATCTGGGGCTCCACGCAAGATCTCATCCCGTGGGGTCAAAATGATCACCAGAACGGTGAGCAAAAATCCCAGAACCACACGGGGGGACCTAGTGAATGACCTGCAGAGAGCTAGGACCAAAGTAACAAAGCCTACCATCATTAACACACTACGCTGCCAGGGACTCAAATCCTGCAGTGCCAGACGTGTCCCCCTGCTTAAGCCAGTACATGTCCAGGCCCGTCTGAAGTTTGCTAGACAGCATTTGGATGATCCAGAAGAAGATTGGGAGAATGTCATATGGTCAGATGAAACCAAAATATAACTTTTTGGTAAAAACTCAACTCATCGTGTTTGGAGGACAAAGAATGCTGAGTTGCATCCAAAGAACACCATACCTACTGTGAAGCATGGGGGTGGAAACATCATGCTTTGGGGCTGTTTTTCTGCAAAGGGACCAGGACGACTGATCCGTGTAAAGGAAAGAATGAATGGGGCCATGTATCGTGAGATTTTGAGTGAAAACCTCCTTCCATCAGCAAGGGCATTGAAGATGAAACGTGGCTGGGTCTTTCAGCATGACAATGATCCCAAACACACCGCCCGGGCCACAAAGGAGTGGCTTCGTAAGAAGCATTTCAATGTCCTGGAGTGGCCTAGCCAGTCTCCAGATCTCAACCCCATAGAAAATCTTTGGAGGGAGTTGAAAGTCCGTGTTGCCCAGCAACAGCCCCAAAACATCACTGCTCTAGAGGAGATCTGCATGGAGGAATGGGCCAAAATACCAGCAACAGTGTGTGAAAACCTTGTGAAGACTTACAGAAAACGTTTAACCTCTGTCATTGCCAACAAAGGGCATTTAACAAAGTATTGAGATAAACATTTGTTATTGACCAAATACTTATTTTCCACCATAATTTGCAAATAAATTCATTAAAAATCCTACAATGTGATTTTCTGGATTTTTTCTCTCATTTTGTCTGTCATAGTTGAAGTGTACCTATGATGAAAATTACAGGCCTCTCTCATCTTTTTAAGTGGGAGAACTTGCACAATTGGTGGCTGACTAAATACTTTTTTGCCCCACTGTATGTGCACTGGAGGCAAACAAAAGCTCAGGAGAGAGGGGGGAATGTGGCCGGGGCAAGCCAGGGCAGATGTCGGGGAAAAGATTGCCATGTGGGATCAAAGTAACAATGCAGCAGGTAAGGCGAGTACATTTTAACATCTTAGTAATTTAGCAGATGCTCTTATCAGAGCAATTAGGGTTATGTGCTTTTCTCAAGGGAACATCGGCATATTTTTCACCTAGTTAGCTCGGGGATTCGAACCAGCAACCTTTACAGTTACTGGCCCAAACCTGAGGCTGAGTAGGAGAGGAGGCGTTAAACCCTACTTGGACATTCAGTCTTTGGGACGTGGAAGGTTGTTGTTGTGCAGAGAGGGATTAGAATTCATACAGTTATAATAATAGCACACTGTAGGCCTATTGGTTAGCATGAATAGATTTAAACAATAAGGCTTGTAAGTTCATACATTTATGTAGACGCTCTTATCCAGATCGACTTACAGGAGCAATTCGTTTTAAGTGCCTTGTTCAAGGGCACATTGACAGATTTTTCACCTAGTCAGCTCAGGGATTCCAACCAGCAACCTTGCAGTTACTTGCCCAACGCTAGGCTTCCTGTTACCATACTTTCTTACTTTGCAGTAAGCATTATTCTGAAAATGAATATCTTGTTCCATTATATTATTGAAATATATTAGGTAAAGTGCTCTTCAGACAAAGGGTTTTTGTGATCTATTTTTAGAAGTAGGTTTCGTATTTATTCCACAGTGAGGCACAATTCCTCTTCATGATCTATGAGAAAGGAGGCATAATGAGTATCAGTAGAAGGTTGCAGAGTAAACATCATTAGGCCCTAGTGTCCTTTCTCTTAAGAGCCCCTTCATATGCTAAGAGCCACAGAGAACAGGGTCTCCCTACCTCACATACAGCAGATGTTGCATCAGCACACATTGAACAACATGCACTTAAGCTTTACAGACTGTTGGACATGCTGAAATACATCATCCTTTTATGATATGTAACTTTAAATTGTCATCTGAAGAGTGTAATACACCATTTAATATATTCAGGTATCATATGTGTTGTTAATGATAGTGTATGGTGGATTAGGATTTCTGTTAAATTCAGTTGAGAGGATTAAGGTTTAGATTACGCCCCTTAAATAAAACATACAGATGTAAGGCTAGCCATAGCGGGGATCTACAGTATAGTATTCTGGATTTCATGAGATATTGAACTGTCTTGAGAGGAGAATGTTTATGAAAGGATCAGCTTTCATATTCATACAAATGTTTCAATGAGGAGGTGGAGGATGAGCCTGAGGAGATGGTTCATAGTATCTCCTCCTTTGGTGCTGATTCAGTCTGTGAGATACTATATTCTATGGACAGGCGTTGGACAGTAGTTGACCATCTGGAGGCATTGGGTTTAATGTGAATGGCCTGTGTCGTGTGGTGGATGCTGTCTTTATCCTTGTGTAGGCGCCAGAGCCCAGCTTGGAAGAGCAGAGCCTCCTCGTAGGCCATCTGAGAGCTCTGACTCAGGGCGACAAAGCCATGCGGTCTGGTGACCTTGGCAAGGCAAGGTGAGGCAGAGACAGGGCAACTCTGGCGGTCGGGTCGGGCCAGTGCTCATTCTCCAGGAAGGTACAGGGGTAGGATCTCTCCCTGTGGAGTAGAGAACGCTTGTAGGTGAAGGGGTCTGAGATGGTCCAGTGGGCTTTTCGCTCAGGTGAAGACCCAAATCTGGATGATGACGTTGATGTAGAGAGTGAAGAGGATGGTAAAATACATAAACAGCAGGTGTCCACTTCAGGGCCCCCAAAGCCTTCCTATGCACCTCTCCATCATCGCCTTGGGAATGGTGAAGACTGGGAATTGTAAACTGTAACTCCCAAGAGAGCGCATGCTGGAGCGCAACTGTGCCTGCACGGTGTGGAGAAATCCCACATTTCTGCAGCGTTAAAGTGTTTTGTGCAACTGCCAATAGTTCCAATGCTGATGGTGCTGTCATGTTTCTCTTCGTTGTGGCTGTTGTTTGTGTGCATGTGTGTGTGTGTAGGCTAGCCTATGTGTCTCTCTCTCTCCCTTTCAGCAGTGCTATTAGTTTGTGTCTTGGATAGGTTAGATTGGTCTGGAGAGAAAACAGTGGGGCTTTATACCTGTGACTCCCCCTGGAGTACCGTTGGTGCTTTCAAGACAACTATTTGGGGAAAAACTAGGTCAAATCATGACTTCAGTGATCTTCAGGTCGGAAACTCGGAGCTCTCGAAAAATGCCAGAGTTTCCGACTTTTAATTACGAGTTGGAAGACCGTCCAAAACGATTTTCGCAGTCGGCGCTTGTTTTCTTGTCTTCGACTTCCCAGTTGTTTTGAACGTGTGTGCGTAAATGTGACGTGTCTGCCTAGTGGCGGAAGCTCTAACCAAGTTTGGTTATCCCTGTTCAGATGGATGGACGCCACAAAATAAAATAAACACCTTACTGTTTACAAAATAAAACAAAACAAAGCAATAATTTCCCTTGTAAATATTATAATTAGTAGTTGTCATTTTCGTTCAGTTTATTCTATTTATTCAATTCTCACTTTCAATACCATTAGGCTGTGTTTACACAGGCAGCCCAAATCGGATAATTATTCCACTAATTGTTCTTTTGACCAGACAGATCAGTTATTTTGCTACTAATTGGGCAAAATATGAGAACTGGGCTGCCTTGCCTGTGTAATGCTGTGTTCATGTGCTAGTCGTAACTCTGAAATGTCCGACTTGCTAACTGGTTACCTAGTTATACACATTCCGCATTCAAGGAGTTAGCAAGTCTGACATTTCTGAGTTTAGTTCCGAATAGCATATGAACTAGTCACATTTTGCCTACCGAATGCGACAGGCTATTGTCGGCCTATCTGATGTTGGCCCATACCTTTCTACAGATGCTGCCATAATTCATCATTTCGCTAATTAGTGATTCGATAAATGGTCACAGTTAGCCTAATTGTTTGTGTGGGGTGATTGGCTCATCTTCTGCTATTCCGGGGTTCATAAGAACACTGATCACATACCGCTGTTATCAGCTTCCTTCCAATCTATCGCCACATTGATCAGTATGACCTCTGAATGTAGCGTCGCCATCGAACAGGACAACGACGGTGTTGAGGTAATATGGGCAAATTATGTTTGTACTCCGATGAACTTGACGGCAACTTTTATTGTTGAGGTTGTTTAACTTGCTATAACACCTTGAGCTCTTTGCGGCGGGAAACTTTGAACGCCTGCTAGCTTCTGTTGCATCTGTCATCACAAGTGGCTGCACACTAACGAAATGCTCTGGGACACTCCTTTCACGACACGAAGTGACTTTCGTAGCATGTTAGGACAGCATTTTCGCGAACTTATTTCCTAACCTACGTTAATTGTCCTAGCCTGCTATGAAAGTACATTTCATATTGAAGTGTTTCATCAATGCGCAACTAGTTAGCCATCTGTCTGCACACCTTGATATTTTATGCTTGCTTTGTGGCTTTTAAAAAAAATATATATATAGGATTTAACTGACCCATTTTTACCTTCACAGGACAAAGTTGTGGTGAAGAGAGACAGTGTGTTAACCACTGTACTCTGTCGCCTGTCACAGTTTTGGCCTGTCAGGCTAGCGGTAAGCATGTTCCCCAAGCTTAATTTATCTTCAGCTTAATTTATCTTCACTGGTTAGTTTGAATTTTACATGTTGGACATGGGATGGTTGCGTTTCAATAGTTTGTGTCCATAATTGGCCTCCATAAATGTGCCACCATATTAATCCCACAAGCACCTGTCCTCACTTTGCATCTGTCTTGGATATGTGAATTATGGCTTTTAAAGCTCAGTGATTATACTTCCTGTCTGCAGATGCGTGCTCTCCGTGGGTTTTGGTGGCTGTTGGGTTTCTCCCCTTCCGATGAGGCTTTTGTTCCTCCAGAAGAGGATGACAATCCTAGTCCAGCCCGCCACTGTCTAGCAGGCCGCAAGCGTCTGCGTCGAGCCACACGCATCCTGTTGGCCATCCTGCCTCGCCGTCTGCAGAGCGCCCTGGGCTACCCTGTGTGCACCAGCATCGGCTGTGCTGTATCCCCAGGCATGTATAGTCATGGTTTCTATATACAGAATTGAGACATGTGCTTGAAATGGTATGGGGGAATTCTACTATTCATTTGGGTTGTTTTTCAGAGGTGCTTTGCTCCCCCACTAAGCTCTGTGGGAAAGGCAACAAGAGGAAGCAGGATGACATTGATGACGACGAGGAGCAGCAGACCTGGGTTGAGGCACTCTCTCAGGAACTAGAGGATGAGGAGCCTTCTGTTGATCCTGACTATGAGGTGGGTTCTCCTGTTATGGTTTCCTTTGAATGGGCCTAACCCTTCATCTCACATGAATAGTATATGGTCTCTAAAATGCATGCACGCATTACTCATTTCTTCAGTTTCCCGTGGCACATTGATTTCATACTTGACTATCCAGACCTTTCTTTTTTTTGACAGCTGAGTGCAGTGGATACTGACAGTGAGGAGTATAACTCTCAAAATGACACAGAAAGTGACCTCGATGTTTCAGGGAAGGTTGTGATCGATTACCTTAAAACGGTACAGAGTGAGCATCTCGTTGGCATTGCCTTTCATCATTCTGCAAGTACTCTGACTATAGAAGATTGGCATTGAATCTAGTTGTCTTTTTGCCTTGTTTGCAGAATGTTCCTCAGACGGCATAGTGGAAGGTGGCATTTCAGGTACATCTGGTGTGACAAACATTTACTTTTTAAAAAATGTTTTAACATGCATGAGGGTCAACCTATTTGTAATCCTGTTATGATGTTTGACTATTTATATTGATTATGTCTTCTATGGCCCACTTGTAAATTGACATCAGTACTATTTATTGGTCCTTAGGTGCGCCGCCTTCAGTTTTATCACCACCTGTAAGCCTCCAGTGCCAGTATTCACTTTTTGCTTGTTTGTAATTTACTAAATAAAACATTCATCTTTATGTGCAGGTTTATTGTGCTTAGTAGCTTCAGACATGCAGTGTAATAACTGACCAGGAGATGGCAATACTAGATTCTTGTTTTATCCTGAAACATCTAGCAGTGTTGACAAGTGGATGATTTGATGGTTGTCACCATATGTATGGAAACATAAGAGGTTCATGGTTAACACCTGGACAGTGAGTTGCTGCTTGACCCCCTAAGTCTCTGTCAAGTAAGATCCCAGTTGAGCTGCAGGAATGGACTTGTACACTGACTAAGGCCTGTTCCATTCAGTCTACTTACACGTGCATATTAAAACGTACATATACTTGGTGACTTTGTAGCCTCATCTCAACCAGTTTATATTTCCAATGGATATATAATTGCAAATGTCTGTGGCTAGTTTCTAGGTTGGCTGTCAGAACTGTTCAGTGCATGTAATGCCACTACCACCCATAGGTTAAAGACTCCACTCATTATGCTGACCTCTACTTTGACAATCTACTGCGCATTCATACCTTTGCCCATCACCTTTTACGCTTCGAATATTCATGATGCTAAACCGAAGGAGCTAAACTGCTTTGTGTCCCTGCTAAAATACAAGCTTGGTTAGCTAAGAAAGTATCCCACAGTCTCTGAGGAAAGCCACATGGCTCTGTGGTACTTGTCTGACAGGACAGAGGGGGTCAGTAAAGGGCACATGCCCATCCAGGGTGCCACGCTCTAGGCTGAAGAGGACTGTGGTCAATGCAAAAGGGGAGGGTAGGAGGTGTAGAGCACTTGAAGCCCCTCCAATGTATTCCAGGTGCTTGCCCGTTTCATCTGTTCGCCGACTGTAGTGGGTTAGTCTTCGTTCTGTCTAATCAAACATGAGCTGTGAGTGCAATATGAAACTGAGAACCAAATTTGTATTCAACTTAGTTACTAGTGAAATGTAGACTGTAGGTTTAACAGATGTTTGACAGAACCTTTTAGATTGCCTCACTAAGGCTTCTTTCTCTTCCCCCCCCCCCCCCGTGATCTTCAAAATAGAGCTAGACATGACCTTGAGAATTGGAATGAATTAAAAGCTGTTTTTTGGATGTGGGTAGCAAGAGGATGGTGGGGTTGCTTCTGCGAGCAATGTGTGCTAAACACAAAGCAGATGTTGCTGGTCCCTGGGGATTCCCTTGGCTCTCTGGGTGTTTGCAGGAGAGCCTGCTCAGTCTTGGGCTCCACCTGTGCTTCTAGTCAGCTATGGAGTCTGCATGGCTTTACACCACCAGCACTCTCACCCTGCCTTTCAACTGCAATGTGCTTTGAAACAGCACTGAGAAGGGTCATGTGTGAAAGTCCATGCATAGTATCAGCTGTGCAAGGTTGTGGGCAATTATTTTGTGCTTTTGTGACACTTTGTCCCCCTAATGAATGACATGCAGTGTCAAGGTAATCAGTTTGCAGTGGTGTTATGTCTTACATGAGCCAGATGCCCACACTAACCTCCATACAGTATGCTTAATGTAGAGGCACTGTTCAGGCCCCCTGTAACTTGGCACAGCACACTGCAGCCATCTGCACATTGTCACCTTGACTGAATGACAGCAGGTGCTACCTGCTCCCCATGCACTCTGACCTGTAGGATATTATCTGCTGGATTACAATGTGACTCTGTCAGGCCACAAAGGTCCTGGTACTTACTCTCCCTGTCTCACTATTTTGGTCTTTCCCTATGCCTCTCACACACAGGGCTTTACCTCCCCCTAATGACCAGCAGTCCCCTTGGATTTAAGCAGCCATCCATCATCTGTGTGACTGCTTTATTGGGTGCATGTAAGGAGGGACAGAGACCGTCTTCCCTAAGTACACGGGCCAGAGGCTAGGAATGGCACTGGCTGGATAAAAAGGACCGGGATAAATGCCGAGAATTCACATTTTCGGCCATCAATGTTGATTTAAGTGCACTTGTGTGATGGGACCCTCCAGAGATGACTAGCACGGTTACCTAAGGGCCCTGTCACTCACAATCAGGCCACCAAAGATGGCGGTGCCCTTGATTTAATCCCAGTCTCCCTTATTCCAGCTAGAGAAACTGTTATGAAATCCAAACAAAATAATCTGGATCCACTGAAGGCCATTAGACTGTCTGGGTTTGGTTTAGCCACGTGCTCCTAGTGGCTATCATACCTTCAAACAGGAATAAAAGGTCTAGTTGTACTTTCAGTCCTGAAAGTAGCTGGTCCAATGTAGTCAGTAAAACCTTTCCTCCTCAGCCTGACTCTGTGATCATAAGAGGACACTGTGCACCTGCTGCACACATTCCAGATTGAGATTATTTCAAGTTGATGAGTGAAGTATGAATGCATGGATAATGTCTAAACTGTCTGTTTTGAAGGGCTGAGCAGTAGCACACACTCAAACTCAGTTTGAGAGTGGAGATGGCTTGTAAAGTCCCTGTATTTCCCAATTAGGGCCAGATGGCCTGTTCTTATTGTCATTTGCTTGAGTGGAGGACAGACTCTTTGATTCAGTATGCCCATAACACCTGCAGTTACATGTCATTTTGATTACATCATGCTGATTTTATCATTACAATTTATGACATGTTGCTGTTTTTATTCATTGTACATTTAACCTGGTGTTAAAAAAAAAAAAAAGTACCTCCTTAAACAATTACTTTCTATTTCATTCTTTTAGAATTTTCACCGTGAATAATGTATAGAGACCTCATTTGCTTGTAGCTTACAACTTCTGGCCTCTGGATCCAAACACCAAAATGGCTCCTATTCATCTGATGGCCAATTACAGCCATTTTAAAACTGCGTTTAGACAGGCTTTTCTGGGCTTACACTGATTAACATACGCAGCACCACACAGAGTGCAATCCAATTGTCCAATTTAGTTACTAGATTACAATTTCATACTGTATATGCCCCTTGCTTATGGATTAGTGATTTGAAGGTGCTCCTCACTCCAGAATGCATTACAGAAAGATGAAGGGAGAGCCGGGTAGAGATGCATCATCCAGAAGATCTCATTCCCTCACTTTAATTATTTTTCTTCCCATAATAGAATATGATTAATTGATGTGCAATGTGACAGCCCGGTGTAGGATGCTAGTAATGCAGTATTAATGGGGTGGATACTGATGTCGATAGCCTGTCAGTTTATGACCATTTGTCATGAAGTGCCATATTCCTCAGTCTACGGGGTCTATGCAATATAAACAGGTAATGCAATGCCTGTGGGGTATTCTAGAACTCAAGCTCAATCTACTCAGGGTTTTCCGAAGTTAGACAGCTTCAGTTAGCTTCATATCCCAGCTCAGGGTGCAGCCGTACTACGACGGTGGATATTGCTAGTCCGCCTGCCGCTCACTCTAGCAAACTTGTAACTGCGCGTGCATGTCACACACATTTTTAAAACTAGCCCCCCAATTCCCCCTTCCCAAAACACTTAAATATTGCACCATACATTTTTCCTTCCTGTATTAGACTTATGCTAAAATATTTATTCTACTGAGCTATTTACTTTGTTTGTATTCTTATCTTTTATTATTTCTTATTGTTGTTGGAACCTGCCAGTAAGCATTTAGTTGGATGGTGTTTACCATGTGTATCACATACATACGACTAATGAAACCTGAAACCCCTGTTCTGTCTGTGCACAGGAGGTAGAACTGGCCATTTCCCAGTTGCCTGAGCGATGCTGGGAGACAATCGATTAAATGATTCAACTCATGACAAATATGGATTTCCCCTGTGGCCCTGTACACACAAAGTACACACAGTGACAGCCCAAAGTTTTGTGTTTGAGATGAGAGCATCGCCTTAGTTTTATCTGATTGAGCTGGGGGAGAGCATGTGGAGGAGTGGAGTGTTACACTCATGTTTCAATAACCTCATCGAGAGCTGGTTTTCACTGCCCTAGGGTCTGGAGATGAGATTTCTGATTGGTCTGCCAACAGGAAATTAAACTTGGATGTTGTGAGATTTATGTGAGGATGTTTCTCTGTGAAGCAAGCAGAAACAGCTTCTGTTTCTGACAATCATTTCAAAGGACGTAGGCCTCTGCCACCGGAAAAGGAAATATTCCACAGCCTTATTGCTTTGTAGCTTAGATCTCCTTTGATAATTTGTTCACCAAAAGACTCTTGTGTTAAGTTTTCATCCTGCCCTGCTTTGGCTAGCAGTTGACATAATAACAGCTATTTATTTCATTGTGCAGCCAAGAGAGAATTCATGGCTCCCTAAAAGCGTGATGGATATATACTCTGGAAGGCCAAGACAATCTGTTATCTCTATGCTTGTGTGCTCCCAATATTGGTATTTGTCATCTTGAATAGAATTAATGCTCTGCCAGTCATGCTATTTGTTTTGGAATGGGAAAATTATGACAGATACTAAGACTTAAACTACAGACTTCAGAACCAGGGACCTATCTGAGTGTAGCAGTGTGTTTTTGAAGCACAGTGGACCATAGAGAGACAGAAGGAGGAGTTTGAGGTATCAGACTGGCTTTTTCTGTAGTCTTGACTCCAACAGAACTTGACAACTGCAGCCAGGGTCCTTACGTAAGAAGCAGGACTGAGCAGGACTGTTGAACCACTAGTCATAAAAACGAGTCCAACTACCTTCACTCACAACAAAACAATCCATAAACTGCAAATAAGGGAAATAATGTTGAAATGAGAGGTTTCATAATGGCAGCTACTTTCATGTTTGTTTTCCTTTTTCTTCTATTAAATGTAGTATTCTGAGGTTGGTGTCATTCAGAGCACTGTGCTATGACAATACAATAGCTGATATAAACTATACACTGAGTGTACAAAACATTAAGAATGCTCTTTCCATGACAGACTGACAAGATGAAGCCACGTGAAAGCTATGATCCCTTATTGATGTCACTTGTTAAATTCAATCAGTTTAGATGAAGGGGAGGAGACAGGTTAAAGAAGGATTTTTAAGCCTTGAGACAATTGAGACATGGATTGTGCATGTGTGCCATTCAGAGGGTGAATGGGCAAGACAAAATATTTGAGTGCCTTTGAACGAGGATATGGTAGGTGCCAGGCACACCTGTTTGTGTCAAGAACTGCAGCTCTACTCGGTATTTCATACAGTTTCCCGTATGTATGGGGGTGCAATTCAGTATTAGGAATGTGATTTTATTGTCTTGTACACTGTGTATATAAACTAGAAACGCAAAGCTGTCTTGCCCAAGGTGTTATTATGTATAGCAATGCCCACAGCAATACCAAAGCAACCATTGTAAAGTGATTTAGTTGTGCTTTTGGATGATGTGAGAATAGTGTGGACCTGAGCCAGCAACCCTCTGCTGAATGCCACACCACCTCATCTCTTCTCATGGCTTGGCTGCAGCACTAACAGGCTTAAATTAAATGTAGCCGTGGTCAGCACACTCTACAGTACACATTCTCTCACAAAAAAAGCCAGTCAGGGATATTGCATGTGAGTGCACATGTGTGTGCATTTGTGTGAGGACAAGTGCACGGTACATGCATAGGTGTGTGTATCAACGTATATCCATAGAGAGAAAGTAAGCATTCTGCAAGTGAGATGGTTTCCCCTTCTCATGAATCCTACTTAATAAATCCTCTTAAGGATCGTCCCCCTTTTAATCAATTTTCGGCTAAAATGACACCCAAATCTAACTGCCTGTAGCTCAGGCCCTGAAGCAAGGATATGCATTTTCTTGGTACCATTTGAAAGGAAACACTGAAGTTTGTGGAAATGTGAAAGGAATGTAGGAGAATATAACATGAGATCTGGTAAAAGATACAAAGAAAAAGTTTCTATTATCTTTTTTTGTACCATCTTCGAAATGCAAGAGAAAGGCCATAATTTATTATTCCAGCCCAGGTGCGATTTTGATATTGGCCACTAGTTGGCAGCAGTGTATGTCCACATTTTTAGTCTGATCCAATAAACCATTGAATTTCTGTTACATTTTGTATCAATACTGCCTAAATGTGTCTAATTTGTTTATTAATAACTTTTCATGTTCAAAACTGTGCACTCTCCTCAAACAATAGCATGGTATTATTTCACTATAATAGCTACTGTAAATTGCATAGTGCAGTTATATTAACAAGAATGTAAGCTTTCTGCCAATATCAGATATGTCTATGTCCTGGGAAATATTCGTGTTACTTTCAAACTCATGCTAATCGCATTAGCCTACGTTAGCTCAACCGTACCGCAGGGGACCCACCAATCCTGAAGAAGTTTTAATGTAATCTAAAAACCAATTTCAGCGCTGTACACCCAGTGATACCATTGCTCTAGTAAATGCAGATTGTAGAGCGTGTCTTCTTTGTGTCCATCTGATTGGTTTGTATTGTATCAGCCTCAGTCAATTGGTAGTAGTATTATGTGAAATCATGTGAATTCCTGTCCTCGTGTGAAATCCTCCTGTAAAACACAGAGAAATTAGAGTCGCTGACGCTTTCTAATCCACCCACCATCCTCTTGTCTCGGCTCTGCCTCAATCTGCATACTGTGTGGGTGGCCATTGTGTGGCCTCGCTGATCCATGTAAATCGTTACATTACTCTCAGGTAGATTTTCACACAGCCAGACGCACACACACACTAGGAGCCATAATCAAGGTGATACATTTCTATTACAAAACAGAGAACATGCATATTTAGCCTTAAATATCATAGGCTAAGGATATCTAATGCAGTACATATAGATAGCCTGTGTTCTAAGAGCACATTGGAATTTCAAATGATTCATTTCCCAAACACATTGAGCACAATTCTTTATGTTTCTGTTTACATGTTCTGAGGCACTCACACCACCATGGGCTGAGGCTGGTAAGATGCCATTGCTGTTTAGGGCAGGTAGCCTAGTGGTTAGAGCTTTGGGCCAGTCACCAAAAGGTTGCTAGATCGAATCCCCGAGCTGACAAGGTAAAAATCTGTTGTACTGACCCTAAACAAGGCAGTTAACCCACTGTTCCTAGGCCGTCATTGTAAATAAGAATTTGTTCTTAACTAACTTGCCTAGTTAAAAAAATTGTTTTAATGTATTTCTGCTAGTTTTTAACATAATAGGCTTATTGCTATTAGCATTCTAACAGTTGAAATAAACCCTGGAGGAGTGGGCAGCATGAGCAATTCTTACCCTCCAGTTGCATCTCGTACTGTAGCTGCAGTATGATGCTTGACCTAACATTTTCAAATAAAGGATGCACATGTTACTGAGAGAAAGTTTGTATTACGGAAAAAACAGCCATCTATTTTAGTCACTGTAGAAAACTGTTGCTGGGAATAGCCCATCTCCCTTTTCCTCTAAGCTCCTGTATGACTTTACCTTCCTGCTGAGTATAATTCTCTATGACACATCTGCCGCTGGAATATATTAGAGCAGAATTTTTAGGATTCTTTACAGACTACAGAAGTTCTTGGGAATGAGGAGGAATGGTATAATTGAGAAGCTGACTGCAGGCATGATGCTATTTGTATTTATTAAGGATCGCCATTAGGTGCTGCCAATGCAGCAGCTACTCTTCCTTGGGTCCAGCAAAATGAAGGGCATTATACAATTTTAAAAACATTACAAGACATTGACAGATTTCACAACACATTAACTGTGTGCCCTATAGCGCTGATAATAAGAGAGAGTGCTTTGTATCTGGATTGAGCAGAGCGCCTTTACGCAATACAGTCCTCATGAAATATATTTCTTCCATAAATCCACACTTGGCTCATATGTTTCCATCCTTTGGACATTTGCCTTTTAAAACCTGTATTGTGTTTATCTCTTTCCAGTTCC
This sequence comes from Oncorhynchus clarkii lewisi, assembly GCF_045791955.1. NCBI lineage: Eukaryota > Metazoa > Chordata > Actinopteri > Salmoniformes > Salmonidae > Oncorhynchus > Oncorhynchus clarkii. Next base: position 62,760,940 of record NC_092151.1, on the reverse strand, counting down.
ATGCGGAAAGAGCTGCCTCAGAAGGCAAGGCGGGGTTCACTAATCCCACCCATGCACTCCTTATTTACTCCTGACAGCTCCAAATTGAAACTGTAATCACATGTTACACACCATCCCTCATTCCCCCCTTCAATCTATAAGCTCTCTTCCCGAACACACAGAAGTCACATTTTCACATTCTCTCTTCCTGGCTGTTTGCCTATGTGCCTTGAGGGCCCTATCAATATCTGACCCGAATGCCTCTCTGTTCTCCCTCTCGCTGTCTTTGGAGAAGACTTCATCTGTTAAGATGGAGGACTGCGGTGTTGGTGGTGCAGTGGGGGTGGATTAGTCACCGGTGGTGCGGTGGGGGCTGGTGAGGGGAGGATGGCTCATAGTAATGGCTGGAATGGAGTAGATGGAATGGAATGAAACACACCTCCACTGTGCTGGTTTATTTCTCTTTCTGAAGGCTACAACCAGTCTTCCCATTTAATAGCAGGTAAAGAGGAAGAGAACCCGTGTCTGGGAAGAGCCATAGCCATTTGTCCTGCCACTCTATCTTTGGTGGTGTTAGTGGAACAGTTGGTTTAAATTGTAAACCAGAGGTGGGCAACTCCAGTCCTCGGAGGCCTGATTGGTGTTACACTTTTCTCCATCCCTAGCAAACACAGCTGATTAATCAAACTGAAGATCATGGTTAGGTGATTATTGGAGTCAGGTGTGTTAGATGTGGCTGGGGCAAAACTGTGACACCAATCAGGCCCTTGAGGACTGGAATTGCCCACCCCTAGGTGTAAACAGTGGCAGATTTTATGCCAGGCTCAGATTTAGGAAGTGTCTATGGGAACAAATACTATACTATAGCCTAGTGTATCCAGCCTAAACACACACTCACTCTCGCTTAATGGGATGACACAATGTATACACAGCCGTGGCCTGTTCGTTGAGCATAATCTGGGTGGCCTTGACAGACAGTTTGTGAGCGCTGGCCTGAGGCCTGCACTAGCATGTGGAAGTGGGCAGCGTGTTTGTCTTTACTCATTAGATGCCCTTATGGCACACATGCCAACTCTAAGGCAGGCTGCAAACAGAGACAGGCAGCACAGCTGTCAAGAGGAAATCCTCTCCTCCCTCTCTCTACACTGCAGGACTGCATCAGAGCTTCCTCACTCATTAGTCTACCTCAACCTGTCGGATTCACCTGCCTCTGATGAGGACTAATAACTAGCTAGAGGAGTATTATTAATTTGCATGGTCATTCAGCACAGCACCCTAGTTCATGGAAGAGACAATGAGCAGGTTTAACACCTACAGTGGGGCAAAAAAGTATTTAGTCAGCCACCAATTGTACAAGTTCTCCCACTTTAAAAGATGAGAGAGGCCTGTAATTTTCATCATAGGTACACTTCAACTATGACAGACAAAATGAGGGAAAAAATCCAGAAAATCACATTGTATGATTTTTTAAATGAATTTATTTGCAAATTATGGTGGAAAATAAGTATTTGGTCACCTACAAACAAGCAAGATTTCTGGCTCTCACAGACCTGCAACTTCTTCTTTAAGAGGCTCCTCTGTCCTCCAGTCGTTAGCTGTATTAATGGCACCTGTTTGAACTTGTTATCAGTATAAAAGACACCTGTCCACAACCTCAAACAGTCACACTACAAACTCCACTATCGCCAAGACCAAAGAGCTGTCAAAGGACAACAGAAACAAAATTGTAGACCTGCACCAGGCTGGGAAGACTGAATCTGCAATAGGTAAGCAGCTTGGTTTGAAGAAATCAACTGTGGGAGCAATTATTAGGAAATGGAAGACATACAAGACCACTGATAATCTCCCTCGATCTGGGGCTCCACGCATGATCTCACCCCGTGGGTTCAAAATGATCACCAGAACGGTGAGCAAAAATCCCAGAACCACACGGGGGGACCTAGTGAATGACCTGCAGAGAGCTGGGATCAAAGTAACAAAGCCTACCATCAGTAACACACTACGCCGCCAGGGACTCAAATCCTGCAGTGCCAGACGTGTCCCCCTGCTTAAGCCAGTACATGTCCAGGGCCGTCTGAAGTTTTGCTAGAGAGCATTTGGATGATCCAGAAGAAGATTGGGAGAATGTCATATGGTCAGATGAAACCAAAATATAACTTTTTGGTAAAAACTCAACTCGTCGTGTTTGGAGGACAAAGAATGCTGAGTTGCATCCAAAGAACACCATACCTACTGTGAAGCATCATGCTTTGGGGCTGTTTTTCTGCAAAGGGACCAGGACGACTGATCCGTGTAAAGGAAAGAACGAATGGGGCCATGTATCGTGAGATTTTGAGTGAAAACCTCCTTCCATCAGCAAGGGCATTGAAGATGAAACGTGGCTGGGTCTTTCAGCATGAAAATGATCCCAAACTCACCACCCGGGCAACGAAGGAGTGGCTTCGTAAGAAGCATTTCAAGGTCCTGGAGTGGCCTAGCCAGTCTCCAGATCTCAACCCCATAGAAAATCTTTGGGAGTTGAAAGTCTGTGTTGTCCAGCAACAGCCCCAAAACATCACTGCTCTAGAGGAGATCTGCATGGAGGAATGGGCCAAAATACCAGCAACAGTGTGTGAAAACCTTGTGAAGACATTTGACCTCTGTCATTGCCAACAAAGGGTATATAACAAAGTATTGAGAAACTTTTGTTATTGACCAAATACTTATTTTCCACCATAATTTGCAAATAAATTCATAAAAAAATCCTACAATGTAATTTCCTGGATTTTTTTTCTTCTCATTTTGTCTGTCATAGTTGAAGTGTACCTATGATGAAAATTGCAGGCCTCTCATCTTTTTAAGTGGGAGAACTTGCACAATTGGTGGCTGACTAAATAATTTTTTGCCCCACTGTATCTCATGGTACAGGTTTCCCAAACACAGCTTTGGGACCCCCCTTGGGGCCCATTTTGGTTTTTGCTCTAGCACTACACAGATGATTCAAATAATCAGCTAATCATCAAGCTTAGATTTATTTGAATCAGATGTGTAGTGCTAGGGAAAAAAACGAAATGTACAGCCAACATATTTTTCTCAAATCAATCACAACATGCGTTGACAGCGTGAGCTGGGCCCTGGCAAATATGGCGAGGTCCTCATCCTGTTCTCCTATGTTAATGTATGTGGAGTTTAATTCATGTTGACTGTGCCATGCCTGTGCTCCCCAGCTTGCCAAGATATCGCTGTTCCCATTAGGTTTTAATGAACTGCTGTTGCAGAACTGCAGGGAATGAGAAAGGGGTGAAACGTTCCCATAGCGCTGAATGTCAAGCTTGTTTGTTTTAATAATGCTGCGGTTTTGTGCTGCCAGGGGCCCAATAATCATTCTGTCATACACATGCTGTATATTTGCATATCAAACAAACAACCAATTAACGTTGACTGTTTTTCCCTCATTTAATTATAATCCATTTCTGTATGCCTTTGTTCCTTGTCGGTGCTACAAATCTAGCTCACTACCCACAACACCTAGTCGTTACCACAGAGCTTTTAATGACCTTTTGAATTCAAATAAATGTTCTCATTTCAATAGAGAATTGCTGTGTGTGAATGTGAATTGCCTAGAATTGCACACTTTGTGTACATTTGGCAAATACAGTGCCTTCAGAAAGTATTCATACCCCTTGACTTATTCCACATTCTGTTGTTACAGTCGGAATTCAAAATAGATTAAATACAGTATCATTTTTTTCTCACCCATCTACACAAAATATCCCATAATGACAAAGTGAAAACGTGTTCGTAAGTGTATTGAAAATGAAATAGAGAAATAGAGAAATATCACATTTACATAAATAGTCACACCCCTGAGTCAATACATGTTAGAATCACCTTTGGCAGTTATTACAGCTGTGAGTCTTTCTGGGTAAGTCTCTAAGACCTTTGCAAACCTGGATTGTACAATATTTGCACATTGATCTTTTAAATAGTCTTCAAGCTCTGTTAAGTTCGATGTTGATAATTGCTAGACATAATAATTACTAGACCCCCCCCCCCCTCCCCTCCACTGCTTCATTTCATTTAACCCTGTTAGTGCTCCAGCCAAGACATGAGAACAGATTAGGTGGTGTGGCGTTAAGCAGAGGGTTGCTGGCTCAGTTCCACACTGTTCTCATGTCACCCAAGAGCACAACTAAATCACTTTACAATGGTTGCTTTGGTATTGCTGTGGGCATTGATATACATAATAACACCTTGGGCAAGACAATATGGCCTTATTGTGTTTCTAGTCTACATATATACACTGAGGGTACAAGACATTAAGAACACATTCCTAATATTGCGTTGCACCCCCCCCCCCTTCCCTCAACAGTCTCAAATTCATTGGGGGCATGGACTCTGCAAGGTGTCGAAAGCATTCCTCAGGGATGCTGACCCATGTTGACTCCAATGCGTCCCGCACTAACACTACCAGTCAAAAGCTTTAGAACACCTACTCATTCAAGGGTTTTTCTTCATTTTTACTATTTTCTACATTGTAGAATAATAGTTTTAGATTAACTAACTTCTTAGTAATGACTCGGGACGTCGGGTTTGATACGAAAGCTTATTTTAGTAAGAATACTTGTTTACGTTACATTTAACAACAATTGTTTTGGTACAGAGCAATGCAGGTAAGATGCTGTTGGAAAGTCAGCCACAATCACTAGCACCTGCACATAATTGGCGCGTTATCACTCATTCCTCTCGCAAGGCATTCTGGGACTTGCAGTCAAAAAGCGTAATTCAACACAACCCAATACAATTACATATGCAAATAAATCTAAAGAAATATCTTTAGATACAGCTCAAAGAATAAACTTAAACATTAACTCTGTAACACATTAAAGTTACAACAAATAGTGAAGACATCAAAACTATGAAACAACACATACAGTGGGGCAAAAAAAGTATTTAGTCAGCCACCAATTGTGCAAGTTCTCCCACTTAAAAAGATGAGAGGCCTGTAATTTTCATCATAGGTACACTTCAACTATGACAGACACAATGAGGGAGAAAAAAAATCCAGAAAATCACATTGTAGGATTTTTAATTAATTAATTTGCCAATTATGGTGGAAAATAAGTATTTGGTCAATAACAAAAGTTTCTCAATACATTGTTATATACCCTTTGTTGGCAATGACAGAGGTCAAACGTTTTCTGTAAGTCTTCACAAGGTTTTCACACACTGTTGCTGGTATTTTGGCCCATTCCTCCATGCAGATCTCTTCTAGAGCAGTGATGTTTTGGGGCTGTTGCTGGGCAACATGGACTTTCAAATCCCTCCAAAGATTTTCTATGGGGTTGAGATCTGGAGACTGGCTAGGCCACTCCAGGACCTTGAAATGCTTCTTACGAAGCCACTCCTTCGTTGCCCGGGCGGTGTGTTTGGGATCATTGTCATGCTGAAAGACCCAGTCACGTTTCATCTTCAATGCCCTTGCTGATGTTTCCACCCCCATGCTTCACAGTAGGTATGGTGTTCTTTAGATGCAACTCAGCATTCTTTGTCCTCCAAACACGACGAGTTGAGTTTTTACCAAAAAGTTATATTTTGGTTTCATCTGACCATATGACATTCTCCCAATCTTCTTCTGAATCATCCAAATGCTCTCTAGCAAACTTCAGACGGGCCTGGACATGTACTGGCTTAAGCAGGGGGACACGCCCGGCACTGCAGGATTTGAGTCCCTGGCGGCGTAGTGTGTTACTGATGGTAGGCTTTGTTACTTTGGTCCCAGCTCTCTGCAGGTCATTCACTAGGTCCCCCCGCGTGGTTCTGGGATTTTTGCTCACCGTTCTTGTGATCATTTTGACCCCACGGGGTGAGATCTTGCCCCAGATCGAGGGAGATTATCAGTGGTCTTGTATGTCTTCCATTTCCTAATAATTGCTCCCATAGTTGATTTCTTCAAACCAAGCTGCTTACCTATTGCAGATTCAGTCTTCCCAGCCTGGTGCAGGTCTACAATTTTGTTTCTGGTGTCCTTTGACAGCTCTTTGGTCTTGGCCATAGTGGAGTTTGGAGTGTGACTGTTTGAGGTTGTGGACAGGTGTCTTTTATACTGATAACAAGTTCAAACAGGTGCCATTAATACAGGTAAGGAGTGGAGGACAGAGGAGCCTCTTAAAGAAGAAGGTACAGGTCTGTGAGAGCCAGAAATCTTGCTTGTTTGTAGGTGACCAAATACTTTTTTTCCACCATAATTTGCAAATAAATTCTTCAATGTGATTTTTTTTTTCTCATTTTGTCTGTCATAGTTGAAGTGTACCTATGATGAAAATTACAGGCCTCTCTCATCTTTTTAAGTGGGAGAACTTGCACAATTGGTGGCTGACTAAATACTTTTTTTGCCCCAATGTATGTTGTTTCATAGTTGTGATGTCTTCACTATTTTCTACAATGTAGAAAATAGTAAAAATGAAGAAAAACCCTTGAATGAGTAGGTGTTCTAAAGCTTTTGACTGGTAGTGTTAGTGCGGGACGCATTGGAGTCCTTTTTTGCCCCACTGTATGGAATCATGTAGTAACCAAAAACGTGTTAAACAAAGCCATCCTTTGCCTTGATGACAGCTTTGCACACTCTTGGCATTCTCTCAACCAGCTTCATGAGGAATGCTTTTCCAACATTCTTGAAGGAGTTCCCGCATATGCTGAGCACTTGTTAGCTGCTTTTCCTTAACTTTGCTGTCCAACTCCTCCCAAAACATCTCAATTTGGTTGAGGTCGGGGGATTGTGGAGGCCATGTCATCTGATTCGGCACTCCATCCCTCTCCTTCTTGGTAAAATAGCCCTTACACAGCCTGGAGGTGAATTGGGTCATTGTCCTGTTGAAAAACAAAGGATAGTCCCACTAAGCCATAACCAGATGGGATGGTGTATCGCTGCAGATTGCTGTGATAGCCATGCTGGTTAAGTGTGCCTTGACTTCTAAATAAATCACAGACAGTGTCACCAGCAAAGCACCCCCACACCATAACACCTTTTTCTCCATGGTTTACATTGGGAACCACACATGCGGAGATCATCCGTTCACCCACACCGCATCTCACAAAGACACTGCAGTTGGAACCAAAAATATCACATTTTGATTCCAGACCAAAGGACACATTTCCACCGGTCTAATGTCCATTGCTTGTGTTTCTTGGCCCAAACAAGTCTCTTCTTCTTATTGGTGTCCTTTTAGTAGTGGTTTCTTTGCATAAATTTGACCATGAAGGCCTGATTCACACAGTCGCTGAACAGTTGATGTTGAGATGTGTCTGTTACTTGAAATCTGTAAAGCATTTATTTGGCCTGCAATTTCTGAGGCTGGTAACTCTAATGAACTTATCCTCTGCAGCAGAGGTAACTCTGGGTCTTCCATTCCTGTGGTGGTCCTCATGAGAGCCAGTTTCATCATAGCGCTTGATGGTTTTTGCGACTGCACTTGAAGAAACTTTCAAAGTTCTTGAATTCTTCCGTATTGACTGTCTTAAGGTGATGTCTTAAAGTGATGATGGACTGTCGTTTCTCTTTGCTTATTTGAGCTGTTCTTCTCATAATATGGACTTGGTCTTTTATCAAATAGGGCTATCTTCTGTATTCCCCCTGCCTTGTCACAACACAACTGAATGGCTCAAACGCATTAAGAAGGAAATAAATTCCACAAATTAACTTTTAAGGCGCACCTGTTAATTTAAATGCATTCCAGGTGACTACCTCATGAAGCTGGTTGAGAAAATGCAGAGTGTGCAAAGCTGTCATCCAGGCAAAGGGTGGCTATTTGAAGACTCTCAAATATAAAATATATTTGGATTTGTTTAACATTTGTTTTGGTTACTAAATGATTCCATGTGTTATTTCATCGTGTTGATGTCTTCACTATTATTCTACAATGTTGAAAATAGTAAAAATGAAGAAAAACCCTTGAATGAGTAGGCGTTTTAAAACTTTTGACCGGTAGTGTATGTCAAGTTGGCTGAATTTCATTTGGGTGGTGGATCATTCTTGACAGAAAAACCCAACAGTATTGCAGTTCTTGACACAAACCGGTGAGCCTGGCACCTACTACCATACCCCCTCTGAATGGCACATACACAATCCATGTCTCAAGCCTTAAAATCCTTATTTAACCTGTCTACTCCCCTTCATCTACACAGATTCAAGTGTATTTATCAAGTGCCATCAATAAGGTTCATAGCTTTCACCTGCATTCACCTGGTCAGTCTGTCATGGAAAGGGCAGGTGTTCTTAATGTTTTGTATACGCAGCTTATATTTGGCCTTGTGTCTGTGTCTGTTGGAAAGCAGACTGAACCAAGTTTTCCTCTAAGATTTTGCCTGTACTTAGCTCTATTCCATTTATTTTCATGACAAGCATACCCATAACATGATGCATAACATATTTTTTACTCTGTACAGGCTTCCTTTTCACTTGGTCATTCATGTTAGTATTGTGGAGTAACTACAATGTTGTTGATTCATCCTCAGTTATCTCCTACCACAGCCATTCAACTCTGTAACTGTTTTAAAGTTACCATTGGCCTCATGGTGAAATCCCTGAGGGGTTTCCTTCCTCTCTGGAAACTGATTTAGGATGGACGTCTGTATCACAGATAGAACAATCAGACAGAGATTTCACTGGATGTATAAATGTGAAGCCTCCGCTTGGCGTTTCCACTCACTACCAAATATTGCAGTGAGAGGAAGCCCACTGGCGGGTAGTGGAAGAAAATTGAACCAGATGGATTTTGTCTGACATTCTGCACATTTTCTCATTGATGAAACATTTGCTCTCAATAGAGTTTTCTGTTCCCAAAACTAAAATCTGCTATGAACAGAGTGGACTAAGTTTTGTAGACTTTACCCTTTGCAAAAGTTGTAAAAAATCACACTGTGTAGGAGTGCAAAGGTGAAATTAGTTATTGGACATGCACACATCCCAGAGTAGGCATTCCCTAATGGAAAAATGCAGGTACATGCTGGAATGGCCAATAGGATCTAGCTAGCGTGTGCTTGGCTCTGCCCACCTCCTTGCTTGTTCTGCCCACTATGACTCATTTGTTCCCATTGGAAGCAGGCAGTGGTCTATCTTGGTTTAGTTATATATCTTTGCCTGTATCTTTGTAGTGACTGGGTGTATTGATACACCATCCAAACTGTAATTAATAACTTCACCATACTCAAAGGGATATTACTTCTGCTTTTTTTAACCCATCTACCAATAGGTTCCCTTCTTTGCAAGGCATTGGATATCTCCCTGTCTTTGTGGTTGAATCTGTGTTTGAAATTCACTGCTCTACAGAGGGACCTTACAGTTAGTTGTGTGGCATACAGAGATGAGGTAGACATTAAAAAACCATGTTAAACATTATTATTGCACACAGAGTCCATGCAACTTATTATGTGACTTGTTCAGCAACTTTATCTCCTCAACTTATTTAAGCTTGCCATAACAAAGGGGTTGAATACTTATTGAGTCAGGACATTTCATCTTTTCATTCATTACTAATTTGTAAAGATTTAGAAAAAACTAAATTCCACTTCGACATTGTGGGATATTGTGTCTAGGACAATGACACAAAATCTTAATTTGATTCATTTTAAATTCAGGATCTAACGCAACAAGATGTGGAAAAAGTCAAGGGTTGTGAATACTTTCTGAAGGCACTGTCCACTTGTATAATTCACTTAGCTGGGGCTTTGTGTTGAGAAACTGTGTATCCTCTATGGGCATTATACAGAATCCATGTTAGCTTATCTAAATGCCACGGCTGTCCGGTTGGATCTGTCCCTACTGTCTTGAGCAGAGCAGGAGGGCAGGAGATCCAGTCGGTTAGCCACTACTAATACAGGGCTTTGCTGGCCAGAGCCAAGTTTAGTTGTGTTTTAAGCCAGGGATAAGGGACAGGCAGTATCTGACTGGGGTAGGTGTGATGATGATGCTGACCCAGTAAGCTCCAGCCACTATCCACCCTCTTACTGACACGCACAGGGACTGGAGAACCACAGACCAAAACAGTGCAACCTATTTCCCATGTGGTCTTTATGCCAGTGGTTGTCTTGGTAGTTACTATGTAGCCTTGTTGAATACAGATACAGCCAGGTATCAAGGCTATTTCTCATGGTGATCTCAGTGTGTTTGTATTATTGGTGCAATTCATTTTCCAGCCCCTCTCCTTCCTCTTCCTTTTCTGTAGACTTCAGCATTATCGGGGGAACACGCTACTGACTGAAATTCACCTCCACCTTTATTTGCTGGGTCAGCCGTTTCCCGCTAAAATTGTAGGTGATGGATGTTTCATGCTGTTGTGTGAATGTGTAGCTGCAGTCATGTTTTAGATCCATAATTGAAACAAAATAATGTACATGTCTGCAGTGAGGATATCCATGTCAAAATTGAAATGCGGGGAAATTCCCTTTTTTTTACAGATATGTATGTACTGTATGTGTATGTCTACACATACCCTCGTTACCAAATCATACGGATGTTGGGGTAGTTTCTAATTAATTGGCATTACTTAATTATGTACCCTTGCAGGGAAATCATCTCTAAATGGGAAATAATTTACTTATCAAGCTATGAGATGATTGATGAGTCCACATGGCGCCTCCATGCTGTTGCCAACCACTCAGACTTTAATACACTTACTCAATGGAAAACACTGGCGTACGCTAGCCTGCATTTACACATGAATGGGAAATCACAACCCTCCCTATTCATTTGGGAGTAGGTACAACACGTACCAAACGTGCTTCAGGGAAGCTTATAAAGGTCTCTGAGGAAGGCAACACATACACACCACCCCCTCTGAAGCATCAACCACATATTTTACCTGTTAAGTTTCCCGAGGTGTGAAAGTTTTGTGACGCAATAATTTGTTCATCTCTTCCACACTCACTTTACATAATCCAAAATGTGTGTGCCATGTGTCCTTGCTATGGGGGCATAATGCTGCTGTCATAAGGTTGGGCCATTTGTGCATGCCTTTGACCTTCAATTCCAGACTACGGACTGTCACACGAGCAAGCTTGACGTTATCCCAGTGTCATACACACAGAGTAGAGGACTGAAGGCGTATTGATCTGCAGCTGCTACATGTGGACTGCTGGCAGAGAGTTGTGGTTATGTGCCTGTGTAGGAATGGCCTATCTGAAGGTAAAGAGTAGTTGAACAGTATATTTTGCTCTCACTGTCTTCACAAATTTAAAACTCCAATTAAAATAATAAGTTACAACAAAATCGCATCTTATTGCATGCAAACCCTCATTATGAATATAAGAACATAGTCAGTCAGTATAACCTGTAGCCATTCATCCTCCCTGTGTTCCAGTTGCAGTAGAAATGATTCAGTATTGATAGGGCTTTGCTGTTGGTAAACGGTGTATGCAATCACATTCACACACAGAGAGACGGTCTCCCAGTAGGGATCTGTATTTACACCAGTAAACATGGCCCCCGCCCACGTAGTGCCCTCCTTCAGCGTGTAGGCCTGCGGGTACATCTAGCTAGCGTTGTCTGTCTCCCTCCACAGCACTGCCTGCTCTGCCAGTACAGGATCCACAGACCTCCCTTCCGTTCTCTCTGCAGGCTACCCGTCTCTGTGGATGCTGCAGGTTGCATATACTCCACTATCTCCCCACAGACTATCCTCTCTATTATCTCTCTCTCTTCCAGCACTCACTTCATTCAGCTTTCGATCCACCTCCCACTCTCCATATATTTTCCTCTTTCCCTTGTCTTCCATATTTCCCATTTTCTCTCATATCACCTCTCTCTCCTAGACTCTATGGAGGCTACAGGGTACACCCACTCTTCACTCCCTCTCTCCCCCTCCCCCCTCACAGACCACAGGGTCTCCAGCATCAGCTCAGGCCAGTGTGAGTGACCACCTCCATGTCCGGGCCCAGGGGCACAGGAGGCTCTGGAGCCCTCTTTCACACATCACCACCATGTGACACACACACACACACACACACACCCTCCACTGGCACGTTTGTCACCATGACTCTGCACACCATTCTCCATGGTGACGTCATGCAGTATTCTGCAGCAGAGGTGCAGTAGAGAAACTCACAGATGTGTGAACTGGGAGCATTTGAGAGTCAAGGAGTTATAGAAATGCATTTAATCATAAGTCATCATTCATCACCAGGTCCAGAGCACCTACAAGGGGAGGTTTGTGGTTGAGCAGACACAAATGTGTTCAGTATAATATGAGTTCATGCATGAGGCAGGGGACAACGGCAATTCACAGGTGTGGGATACTGCACCTCTCTGCTCCAAACATTTGAATGGTTGTCTTGGCATACATGTGTTTCTGTGACCTGATAATGACCTTCTTTCTCATAGTGAGAATCATCTCCTCCCACACTGCCTGATGTGGCAGTGTTTGGACTATCACATAAACACTAGTGGATAACAGCATTCACCCAGCTCCCCAGTCCTGTGAGTGTGTTGCTGTGTGCCGCTGCAGGTCGGCGTGGTCCGCAGAGCGTGAGAGAGCAGCAGGATTTCTCAGCCCAAGTCACAGCTACAGTGAGGCCGCAAAAGTGGTTTACCACCCCAGCACAGCAGCACCGTCCCTAGGGTAGACATACAGATGAGCACAGCAGCACCGTCCCTAGGGTAGACATACAGATGAGCACAGCAGCACCGTCCCTAGGGTAGACATACAGATGAGCACAGCAGCACCGTCCCTAGGGTAGACATACAGATGATCACAGCAGCACCGTCCCTAAGGTAGACATACAGATGATCACAGCAGCATCGTCCCTAGAGTAGACATACAGATGATCACAGCAGCACCGTCCCTAGGGTAGACATACAGATGATCACAGCAGCACCGTCCCTAGGGTAGACATACAGATGATCACAGCAGCATCGTCCCTAGAGTAGACATACAGATGATCACAGCAGCACCGTCCCTAAGGTAGACATACAGATGATCACCGCAGCACCGTCCCTAAGGTAGACATACAGATGATCACAGCAGTCTCACTGTTTTGGCTAACGTGCGCAAGCACACATGGGAACATACAATTTCCAGTGCATCTTACTATAAAAGCTGCACTTATCTGTGATTTACAGGGGCATCTGGGTCTAATCCACCATCATTCATACCCACCACTTTTGATGTCTGGTTAGCAGAATTTCCATTTAGGCTATTTCTGATGTTTTTTTGTGCACTATGTCTATCTGTCTCATACAGTCCCATGAGTTTTCTCAGTTTATTACACACTCCTCTCACACCAGTCTCTCTCTGTCTCTCATTTTTTTTCTCTCAGTCTTTTGTATTTGGTGTGGGAGGATGTTTGTGAGTGAGTGTACTTAAAGTTGCTCAAGGCCAGTAGATAGACTATTACAAAATAATGAGTGGGTGGGCATGAACATACTGCAAGCATCTGTATGTGCTTGTTGACTGAATTGATTAGAAACCTTCACTCAAGTTGAAATGTGCTTGTATGCCCATAATTATTAGCACCCTTGATAAAGATGTGCAAAAAGGATTGTATAAAATAAAATTATACAAATACTGAGCTGTATTGTATGCCCCCCAAAATTGAAAGTGTTATTTTATAATAATGCAGAGAAAGAGATGTAGGGTAAGGATAAGGTTCAAAATTATTGGCACCTGTTTTCAGTACTCCAGCATCCTACCCTTGCGAGGATAAACACACCGAGCCCTTTTAAATGTTTTATGTAATTGGAGAACACATTGGGAGGGATCATAGACCATTCCTCCATACAGAATCTTTCAAGATCCTTGATATTCTTTGTCTGTGCTTATGGACTGCCCACTTCAATTTAAACCACAGGTTGTAAATGAGTTTCAAGTCCAGAGACTGAGATGGCCATTTCCAGTGTCAGCCTCCTGGCAGAGGCAACCAGGTTTTTGGCTAAAATGTCATGGTACTTGATAAAGTTTATGATACCACTGAAATTAAAAAGGGTCACAGGACCAGTGGAAGCAAAATAGCCCCATCAAAGATGCATCACCATATTTTAATGTAGTTGAGGTACTGTCTTGCATACGCTTCCGTTCTTCGACGCCAAACCTTCCACTGGTGTGCGTGGCCAAAGAGCTATTTTTGCAACTCCGTGAAGTTTATTCATGGATGCCAAGAGAAGCCAGGCTTCTCCCAAAAATGGATAATAAGAACATAAAAAGAAAATGTATACTTCATGTTTGTGTTTCATAAATTCCTTTCAATTTGCACAAGGATGAATGTACTGTATCTGATGCTGTATGGTCATAAAGAGTATGATATTGTTGCTGCCCGTAGTATTGAATGCAAGGGAAGCCAGCAAGCATTTGGCCTCCCTTGATGAAAAAAGAATAGCTAAACTGAGTGAGCTCAGCTGTGAATGGTCCTGGCACACCAAAAAAAGTGTCAAGGATGCCAGTTTGGATTTGGCTTCAGTCCAATCATATCACAAGCCAAACGTCATTATTGACAGAAAAAAACTTGAATTGTTGCATCTCGTTGTGTTGTTGTCCTCCAGTGGCTAGCTAGCTAAAATGAGCCCTTTCCTAAATTAGCCATGGATGGAAATAAGGGTTTGGACTTGTGATTTTACTTAATTATCTGTACTGGCCAATGATTATAATGGTGATTCTGATCCAACCATAAATTCATACATTGCCCCTGGCCTAAGAGAATGGAAGTTTAACATGTACAGTGAGGGGAAAAAAGTATTTGATCCCCTGCTGATTTTGTACGTTTGCCTACTGACAAAGAAATGATCAGTCTATAATTTTAATGGTAGGTTTATTTGAACAGTGAGAGACAGAATAACAAAAAAAACAAGAAAAACGCATGACAAAAATGTTATAAATTTATTTGCATTTTAATGAGGGAAATAAGTATTTGACCCCTCTGCAAAACATGACTTAGTACTTGGTGGCAAAGCCCTTGTTGGCAATCACCGATGTCAGATATTTCTTGTAGTTGGCCATCAGGTTTGCACACATCTCAGGAGGGATTTTGTCCCACTCCTCTTTGCAGATCTTCTCCAAGTCATTAAGGTTTCGAGGCTGACGTTTGGCAACTCTAACCTTCAGCTCCCTCCACAGATTTTCTATGGGATTAAGGTCTGGAGACTGACTAGGCCACTCCAGGACCTTAATGTGCTTTCTTCTTGAGCCACTCCTTTGTTGCCTTGGCCGTGTGTTTTGGGTCATTGTCATGCTGGAATACCCATCCACAACCCATTTTCAATGCCCTGGCTGAGGGAAGGAGGTTCTCACCCAAGATTTGACGGTACATGGCCCCGTCCATTGTCCCTTTGATGCGGTGAAGTTGTCTCCCCTTAGCAGAAAAACACCCCCAAAGCATAATGTTTCCACCTCCATGTTTGACGGTGGGGATGGTGTTCTTGGAGGTCATAGGCAGCATTCCTCCTCCTCCACACATGGCGAGTTGAGTTGAAGCCAAAGAGCTTCATTTTAGTCTCATCTGACCACAAAACTTTCACTCAGTTTTCCTCTGAATCATTAAGATGTTCATTGGCAAACTTCAGACGGGCATGTACAGTGGGGAGAACAAGTATTTGATACACTGCCGATTTTGCAGGTTTTCCTACTTACAAAGCATGTAGAGGTCTGTAATTTTTAGCATAGGTACACTTCAACTGTGAGAGACGGAATCGCAGCATCGCTGCCCATGAAAGGAAGATATGCTAGCGAGAAAGTATTTTAGTCATGCAGCCAAGGACAACAAAAACTAAGTGTGTACTGTATGACAGAGTCATAGACTGTTTAGGCAACATAAAAGAGGAGCGTTTCTCTACAAATAGGGTGAGGCAACATTTTTTTTGCACACACACATCACACACACAAATCAGTACCGTCTTGTTTTGCACACTTTGTATAAAATAATAAAATGCAGTACTACAGGATATTTCTTAACGTAGCTCTTTATTAGCTAGTTATAACTGGCATGTTCACATATCGCCAACCAGGATCAAACTGCCCATGACCTAACCATTTGGATGGTCTTAACCAATCATAGCACAGTATGATATGACGGTAAAATGCATCCAATTACAATTCAGTATGTTTACACATATGAATATTACATCCCCCTTCTTTTAAAACAAAATAAAAATGTTTACCTATTCTAAGGGTTTCTTTTCAATACATGCTCTGTAGTTTGAACTCAAGGTAAGTAACCATTTATATTGCATACTACACCAACTGAATCAACAGACTCTGAAACAATGATCCAACATACTGATACTTTTCAGACAAGGGATTCTCAGCAACTCAGCTTTCACTGCAGAAATAACATCTTAACATTTCAAACAAATACAATACCAAAGCATTTCAAGTGAACTTTCAATAACAAGTTTACAGTCTGGAACTCTTTTAGGGCAGCGATCCGTCTACACCCTTTGACATTTCACAGGACTAGGACAGCTCTGGGATTGACCTCTCTTCCTGACCTTGTGTGATATGATGCGGAGCATGCTTCTGTGTCAGTCAACAGTTCTTGTGGTGTTGCAGGTAAGTATGGTGTATGTTGTCCTGTGTGTTTAGTCCATCACGTTCTCTTACAGGGGAACAGTTCATCTCATCAGTGTGTTGTTTTTTTGTGTTCAGTAGGTGACGACAATTACGGCGGTACACCGCTCCTTCTGTGGTGCGGACGTGATATGAACGTTCAGTGTCGGCTGGATGACGACTGTTGTCTTCCAGAGGCCATGCTCCTGGATTCTAACTGACTCTCCGTCGATCAGTGGTGGAAGTGGTCTAGCTGACCTGTCTTAGTATCGCTTTTGTTGTTGTTGTTGTCTCTGTGCATGTTTTTCATGCACTTCCTTGTAGCTGACTACCTCAGGTTGCAGCTGCTGGTTGGTGCTGGGAAGGATTGAGCGAAGTCTGCGGTTCATCAATAGCTGGGCTGGTGATTTGATGTTGTCAACTGTAGTGTTGCGGTATTCAAGGAGACTGAGGTAGGGGTCTCTCTTGTCTGCTTTTGCTTTGTCCATGAGTGATTAAGCAATCTGCACAGATTTTTCAGCAAGGCCATTACTTTGAGGGTAATATGGGCTTGTGGTGACATGTGTAAACTCCCATGCTTTTGTGAAGGATTCAAACTCATTTGATTTGTAACAGGGCCCATTGTCAGATATTAAAGTCTCTACAATGCCATGCCTGGAAAAGGTTGCTTTCAACTCGTGTATCACAGCTGCAGATGTGGTGCTGTGAAGCTTGTCGAGTTCGAAGTATCTGCTGTAGTAGTCCACTGTTACGATGTAGTCCTCGTTGTTCCAGATGAACAGATCGGTTGCCACGACCTGCCAGGGTCGGTCTGGGATACAGCGAGGTAACATTGGCTCTTTGGTGTTTGAGGGGCGTCGTTCAAGACATATGGCGCATTTACCAACAATGTCCTTTATTTGTTTGCACATTCCGGGCCAAAACAAAATGTCCCGTGCTCTCTGTTTGCACTTTTCCATGCCCATGTGTCCAGCATGGATTTTTGTCAAAATCTCTTCTCTGAGACTGGTAGGAATAATGATTTTCTCTCCTTTGAAAATTATTCTGTTCTGTGATAGTTCGTCACGATGGTTCCAGAATTCTGAGACGCTCTGAGGGCATTTTCTCCTCTCCTCAGGCCATCCATCCTGTATGACTTTCCTCAGCTGTGTGAGTTGCGAGTCCTTATCTGTTTCTGCTTGGATCGCCTTCAGTTTTGTGTCACTAACTGGTAAGTTGCTGTACACAGTGTGCACTTGCATGTCCATGCCTTCACTGAGGCTGCTGTCCTTATAGGTAAGAAACTTCCTGGAGAGTGTGTCTGCGACAGGGATGTCTTTGCTTGGACGGTGAGGGATTGTGAAGTCGTATTTTTGTAGTTGAAGGATCATTCTTTGTAGCCTTGGCGGGGCTGTGGCTAGTGGTTTCCTCATAATTGACTCAAGGGGCTTGTGGTCGGATTCCACAATGACCTGTTGTCGATATATGTACTGATGGAAAGGTTTACATCCGAACAGAATGGCGTAGAGATCCTTTTCAATTTGAGCGTAGTTGATTTCACAGTCTGTGAGAAATTTGGAAGCGTAGCCGATGGGCTTTCCTTCTTGCAGTAGCACTGCACCTAGTCCATACTTCGACGCGTCCACTTGGAGTCTGAGCTCTTTGTTGGGGTCGTAGTAGGCAAGGATTGGTCCCGGTTCTCTTGTGATCAAGTCTTTCACATTCTGGAAAGCAATGTTGTGTTGCTTGTCCCAGAGAAACTCACTGGACTGCTTTAGCAGTTGACGCAGGGGTGCATTAACATTGGAGAGGCTGGGTGCGAACTTGGCTAAGTAGTTGACCATGCCAAGCACTGTTTCCAGCTCTGCACGGTTCTTTGGTGGCTCCATTTCTTTTCTTGATTCCAGTCGCTGTGAGAAGATGTCCGAAGTAGCTAACCTCTGTAGCGCTGACTGTGCTCTTCTCGGGGTTGAGCCGGACTCCTCTCTCGAGGGACCTTTGCAGCATCGCGCGGAGGTTTCGGTCGTGCTCCTCTTTGGTTCGATCATAGACAAGGATGTCCACAACTCCGTAGAGGCCATCGTACACTTCGTCAATCTTTCGCTGAAACTTGTCTTGGGCTGAGAGAATCCCAAAAGGCAGGCGACGGAACCTGTAGCGTCCAAACGGTGTGTTGAATGTTGTGAGTTTAGATTACTCTTCTGTGAGCTTGATAGCCCAGTAGCCTGATCTAGCGTCCATGACACTGATATAGTGTGCTCCCGCTAGCTTGTGTGTGATGCTATCTAGCGTCGGTAAAGGGTAATGGGGGCGTTTGATGGCCTTGTTCAAGTCTCTTGGGTCGAGACATACTCAGAGCTTGCCTGTGCGTGGTTTCTCCACCACCACTAACGCGTTTACCCAGTCAGTCGGTTCTGTAACCTTGGTGACTATGTCAGATTGCTCCATGCTCGCCAACTCTTTCTTCAGACGGGCACAGAGTGCAAGGGGAATCTTTCTCGGTGGGTAGACCACAGGGGTTGCGTCTGGGTCAAGGTGAATGGTACATTCTCCTGGGAATAATCCTATTCCTGTAAAAACATCAGCAAACTCCTCCAGTACATTGTCTGTCTCTACTGGTGCTGTCACTGGTAAAACTAGCTTGATGAGGTCCATGTCTAAACATGCTTTAATACCAAGCACTGCAGGTGCTCTAGTGTCAACAACATAAAAGTCCAACATCATGTCACTTTCCTTGTATTTGCATTTGAAAGTGCATGTGCCTTTTACTGGGAGCTGTTCACCACCATAACTAGTCAGTCTGCACGTGGTGGGCTGTAGCTCGCACTCAGATGTCAAGCTGTGGTACTTATTCAGAGGAATAATGTTTACTTGTGCACCAGTTTCTAGTTTGAACTTTAGCTCTGTGCCTTGTGTTCCTATCTCAATGTCAGCAAAGGCTTGCTCTGTCTCTGATATTTGACTTTTCTGTGTCACTGAATCAATAAACAGTTCATCAGCGTTTGACTCTTTGATTTGACATTTCATCTTCACTCATTGTGTGTACAGTTTTTCCACGGTAAGCTCTGCACACTTTTGCAAAGTGATTCCATTTTCCACATTTTGTACACGGTTTGCCTTTAGCTGGGCAATTTCCTTGTTCGCCATGCACTTTGTATCCACAATATCCACATGTTTTGAGGCAGTGTCGCTCTGTTTTGGAGTTGTGTCCAGCGTTACCTCAGACCCAACATTCAAAAGTTTCTCTCTCACTCGCGGTGAGTGTATTCCAACTACATTACGGTCCCTGACCATCTCATCCTTGAGATAATCAAAAGGGGGGTGAGTGTAATGGATGTGAAACGCTAGCTTAGTTAGCGGTGGTGCGCGCTATATAGTGTTTCAATCGGTGACGTCACTTGCTCTGAGACCTTGAAGTAGTGGTTCCCCTTGCTCTGCAAGGGCCGCGGCTTTTGTGGAGCGATGGGTAACGATGCTTCGTGGGTGACTGTTGTTGATGTGTGCAGAGGGTCCCTGGTTCGCGCCCGGGTATGGGCGAGGGGATGGTCTAAAGTTATACTGTTACACGTGGACATGGGAGGAGATTTTTATTTATTTATTTATTTTGAATTTTACCCCTTTTTCTCCCCAATTTCGTAGTATCCAATTGTTGTAGTAGTTACTATCTTGTCTCATCGCTACAACTCCCGTACGGGCTCGGGAGAGACGAAGGTTGAAAGTCATGCGTCCTCCGATACACAACCAACCAAGCCGCTGCTTCTTTAACACAGCGCACATCCAACCCGGAAGCCAGCCGCACCAATGCGC
Organism: Oncorhynchus clarkii lewisi; assembly: GCF_045791955.1. Taxonomy (NCBI): domain Eukaryota; kingdom Metazoa; phylum Chordata; class Actinopteri; order Salmoniformes; family Salmonidae; genus Oncorhynchus; species Oncorhynchus clarkii. The sequence goes on along the minus strand of NC_092151.1, from coordinate 62,740,667 downwards.
CGGAGGAAACACCGTGCACCTGGCCACCTTGGCTAGCGTACACTGCGCCCAGCCCGTCACAGGAGTCGCTGGTGCGCGATGAGACAAGGACACCCCTACCGACCAAGGAGACGCTAGGCCAATTGTGCGTCGCCCCACGGACCTCCCGGTTACGACAGAGCCTGGGCGCGAACCCAGGACTCTGATGGCACAGCTGGCGCTGCAGTACAGCGCCCTTAACCACTGCGCCACCCGGGAGGCCCTGGGAGGAGATTTGACGGAAAGGGTCCCTGGGCACAGGCTGGGGAATATCGCTGCCCCAAGGCAGAGCTGGAGACAGTGAAAGCTGAGCGGCGGCGATATGAGGAGGCTGCACGAGAAGCAGCCCCCCAATTTTTTGGGGGGGAGGCACACGGGGATTGTGGCAGAGTCAGGTTGGAGACCTGAGCCCACTCCTTGTGCTTACCGAAAGAAGCGCAGTACTGGTCAGGCACCGTGTTATGCGGTCAAGCGCACGGTGTCGCCAGTATGCGCTCACAGCCCGATGGGCTATAGGCCAACCACCCGCAGGTGCCAAGCGAGAGTAGGCATCCAGCCAGGGTGTGTTGTGCCAGCCCAGCGTGTTTGGTCTCCAGTACGCCGTTCGGCCCATGGTATCCTGCGCTGGCGCTGCGTGCTGTGTCTCCGGGGCGCTGGGAGGGTGCAGTACGTCCTATGCCTGCGCTCCACCCGTGCCGGGCGAATGTGGAGCCTAAGGGAGAGGTGTGAGTGGTATGCACCAGATCTCCAGTGCTCACCCACAGCCCGGTTCAACCTGTGCCTGCACTCTGGATGGTCCGGGCTAAAGTGGTCATCCAGCCTGGAGGAGTGGTGCCAAGGCTGCGCACCAGGGTACCAGTGCTCCCCCACGGCCCGGTCCATCCGGTGCCTCCTCCAAGCACCAGGCCTCCTGTAGGTCTCCCCAGCCTGGTGGGTCCTGTGGCAGCCCCACGCACCAGGCTGTCTCTCCGTTTCTTCCCTCCAGGTCCGCCCGTCTGTCCAGAGCGGCCAGAGCCGCCCGTCTGTCCAGAGCGGCCAGAGCCGCCCGTCTGTCAGGAGCTGCCAGAGCCGCCCGTCTGTCAGGAGCTGCCAGAGCCGTCCGTCAGTCAGGAGCTGCCGGAGCCGTCCGTCTGTCAGGAGCTGCCGGAGTCGTCCTTCACTCCGGTTCTGACGGAGGGGGGGGGGGGGGGGGGGGTGGGTACTGTCACGTTCTGACCCTAGTTCCTTTATTTTGTCTTTATGTTAGTATGGTCAGTGCGTGAGTTGGGGTGGGCAGTCTATGTTCATTTTTCTAGGTTGTGTTTGTGTTTGGCCTGGTATGGTTCTCAATCAGAGGCAGGTGTCGTTCGTTGTCTCTGATTGAGTATCATACTTAGGTAGCCTTTTCCCACCTGTGTTTTGTGGGTGAATATTTTCCGTTTTAGTGTTTGCACCATTCGGGACTGTTTCGTTTTTCGTTTTGATTCTCTTGTTCTTTTTGTATTTTGTATTCATTCTCATTAAAATACATTATGGATACGTACCACGCTGCGCATTGGTCCGATCTCTCCTACTCCTCCTCAGAAGAGGAAGAGGAAATCCGTTACACAACTAAAGTTTATTTAGTACTTTATCCGTGTACCCGGAAAGTAGAGGATTGCAGTAGACTAACCTAGAAGTAACAAAAGCATGGATTAATTTTTCTGCATCATTTTTGGACAGAAAGTTTCTGATTTTTGCAATGTTACATAGATGGTCCTTGAAACAGTCTTGATATGTTCGTCAAAAGAGAGATCGGGGTCCAGAGTAACGCCGAGGTCCTTCACAGTTTTATTTGAGACGGCTGTACAACCTTTAAGATTAATTGTCAGATTCAACAGAAGATCTCTTTGTTTCTTGGGACCTAGAACAAGCATCTCTGTTTTGTCCGAGTTTAAAAGTAGAACGTTTGCAGCCATCCACTTCCTTATGTCTGAAACACAGGCTTCTAGCGAGGGCAATTTTGGGGCTTCACCATGTTTCATTGAAATGTACAGCTCTGTGTGTCATCCGCATAGCAGTGAAAGTTAACATTATGTTTTCGAATGACATCCCCAAGAGGTATAATATATAGTGATAACAATAGTGTTCCTAAAACGGAACCTTGAGGAACACCGAAATTTACAGTTGATTTGTCAGAGGACAAACCATTCACAGAGACAAACTGATATATTTCCGACAGAAACTGGCCTGGTTACAGCTTGAGGACAGGAGACATGGTTTGTCGAGGAGTCCCCTGACTAAAAGACAGGCTGATACAGCTGGAGGACAGGAGAGATGGTTTGTCGAGGAGTCCCCTGACTAAAAGACAGGCTGATACAGCTGGAGGACAGGAGAGATGGTTTGTCGAGGAGTCCACTGACTAAAAGACAGGCTGATACAGCTGGAGGACAGGAGAGATGGTTTGTCGAGGAGTCCCCTGACTAAAAGACAGGCTGATACAGATGTCTGAACTGAGAGAGACCTTGCACTCAGCTTTAAAATGATACAAGACACATCTATTACTTTTCATAGTCTTTTGTTATTATTGAATGGTAGGGGGGCGGGGACTGTCTTACATGGGACACCATATGAAGGGATGACGACTAACATGTACCCTCAGACAAAATGCTGATAGCTACAGTATCTATATCAGATTTGAATGCCAATAGAAGATGAGAGACAAGTGTAGCCTATTTACAGTAGAAGATGTTTTGTCTTTGTAACACAAACACACCCATGGAATTTTGTTGTTGTTGATAAATGTATCTACACATGACCCTGATAAGTCAGAATTGTAATAATTATTTTGCGCAAAATGAGTGTACTGGGCCTTTTATTAGTTCTGTATGAGCGGACAGAAATAGCCGTCAGCAGCATGGGGAGAAAATGTTCTCTCATACCCCATTCATTGTAGTCCTTGTGATCTGTAGAGTTGCTATTTTCTTGATTTTTTTTCGTGTCAATTATCTCGTGACATTCCTGGATTACTCATCATATTACTAGTCAGATTTAATCAACAAATATGATAGTAAGTAGAAAAAGGGTTAAGGGTACAAGACTGTCCAAATCTGGATGTGTTGGCAAAATCACTACATACAGTATCCCATCAAGCCAAGCGGGGAAAGGCACATTGTCACAGTTCCAAGACCAGTCAGAAACGCCCAGCTAACCCTACGTCAAGGATGCCGGTGGATCTGAAAACTGAACTTAGATCTGCGTAAGCAATGATATCCTTCACCACCGTCATCTTCCGACAGATATTTCAAACCTATTCAACAAAACAATACATCATTTGGAAGTTTCTTTACAGCGAATTCCTTAGTTACGTGATTGTATTATTTGCAAAGGAGTTTTGAAGGTGCAGTATTTATGAAGTTTGACAATGAGGACGAAAACTAGCATAGTTCAGCTAGTTTAGCCATGGAAAACCGTGGAAAAGTTTGATTGAAAAATTCAGAGACTGAAACATATAAATCAGATGATTTATATTTAAGGACAGAAAATTAATATACAATCCTGAAATCAGCAGTACTGCCAATAGTAAAACAAAGCTTAAAATGATGTTTGAGTGAACCCTGAATATAGAACATTCGCTTCCAGACACGGTAGACACCTCACCACTTTATTGAGAAGCGTGTACATGAAGAGGAAAGGCCCAACCCCCCACTTGTACCATGTCATGAGGATACCTGGACCTCCTATTGAGATGTACCTTTTAAGTAAATCAGGTGAAAAAAGTAGAGTGTGAAATTTAAACTCTGTTAGGGATCAGTTGTAAATCCTCAGTCCATAAAACAGCAGAACAATATAGGAGATTTTAACAGATAAAAATATGATAATATTATAATGTAGGCTGAAATATGATTATGAACATGTATGTGGGCAACTACATTCCAATACTTTAAGTAGGAGTGGTGCTAGTACAGAAAAACAATATCACCCCTTCCATATTATCACTGGGTGGTTCCTTACATAATATAAATGTGTTCGCATTTGCTACATTTTGCATAGAGATTCTCCATCAGTGCACACTAAGTGCTGTCTCTAAGTGACAATAAAGGGAAAGTAAGTCAGCCAGCAGTAGAGGATGAAATTGGGTACAGTCTGTGTTCACCTGAATATGACACTCCTGCAATGCCTCAGGCTCAAATTTACTCTGTGATTAAACAGCATGGCTTAAGTATAAAATATCTGTGTGAAATGCCTGAAGGTAAAGCAAAAGTTATCTCCTCATTCTCAGCTTCAGAGCTTACTGGGGGGGGGGGGGGGGGGACGACGACTTACTGGGGGGGGGGGGACTTTTGAGATGATCCCTAAGCAGTTTATTGACCATCAGAGTAAGTTGTGAAGCTAAACAGTCAGTGAAGTGGAGCGGCAGCAACAGTGCATAATGAGTTCCACTGAACAGCAGCAGCCGTAGCGGCAGTATCTCTCCCCTTACACACACATTTACTCGCAGGGCTATCTCTCTCCCTTACACACACATTTATTCGCAGGGCTATCTCTCTCCCTTACACACACATTTACTCGCAGGGCTATCTCTCCCTTACACGCATGCTCCCGTAGTGAAAGAGCACACCGCCACCAGTCCAGGCTTTCACTGTGGCATCCTCCCCTAGACACAAAGCCCCGTGCCTACTGGGATCCAGGTTCTGGGTCTGGAACACAAAGAACAGAGAGAGTAGAGAGACTTCAGTTGCCTTTTTATCTGCAGAGGAAGAGGGAGTTAGTAGATGCTCTATAGATAGGGAGGTAGCGCGGGGGAGAGGGGGAACAAAGCGATTTGCAGTCAGGCTCAGCGGCTGATGCTACAAGCTGGAGGCTCACTGACTGCTATAGAAAGCTGGAGGCTCACTGACTGCTATAGAAAGCTGGAGGCTCACTGACTGCTATAGAAAGCTGGAGGCTCACTGACTGCTATAGAAAGCTGGAGGCTCATTGACTGCTATAGGAAGCTGGAGGCTCACTGACTGCTATAGGAAGCTGGAGTAACAACATCACAGTACAGCACACACTCTCCGGACGGACAGACCACGGAACCAGAGACGCACAGACACATACACGCTGAGTGAGGAACAGGTTTGCGAATGTGGATGGACCAGTCAAGTTCCAGTCCTGGGTAAGCCAACTTCCTCTGATACACAAGCTCCACACACAGGCATGCACCCAGTATAGACACCGAACAGAGAGAACTAAGAATGGATACTCCGACACTGACACCCACCTGTAATTAACTGAAGGCATACAAACATTATTTAATTAGGTTCTCAAACCACAGATTAGGTCATAGATACGTGAATGGATACTGTCTCTTCATCCTGTTTTGACTCCCTGCCTTGTGGACTTTTGTGTGGTTTCCTATCACATCAGTGTCATCCCAACCCTTCGGTTATTTCTCTGAGGCTCTGTTTGTTGTTTCTACATCAGCCTCAGGTCAAATTAGGTTTGGGGGTTATGGAGTCATAACAGATAATCAAATCCAATTTTATTGGTCACATACACATATTTAGCAGATGTTATTGCGGGTGTAGCGAAATGCTTGTGTTCCTAGCTCCAGCAGTGGAGTAGTATCTAACAATTAACAACAATACACACAAATCTAAAAGAATGGAATTAAGAAATACAGTGCGGCAAAGTATTTAGTCAGCCACCAATTGTGCAAGTTCTTCCACTTAAAACGATGAGAGAGGCCTTTAATTTTCATCATAGGTACACTTCAACTATGACAGACAAAATGAGAGAAAAAAATCCAGAAAATCACATTGTAGGGTTTTTAATGAATTTATTTGCAAATTATGGTGGAAAATAAGTATTTGGTCACCTACAAACAAGCAAGATTTCTGGCTCTCACAGACCTGTAACTTCTTCTTTAAGAGGCTCCTCTGTCCTCCACTCGTTACCTGTATTAATGGCACCTGTTTGAACTTGTTATCAGTATAAAAGACATCTGTCCACAACCTCAAACAGTCACACTCCAAACTCCACTATGGCCAAGACCAAAGAGCTGTCAAAGGACACCAGAAACAAAATTGTAGACCTGCACCAGGCTGGGAAGACTGAATCTGCAATAGGTAAGCAGCTTGGTTTGAAGAAATCAACTGTGGGAGCAATTATTAGGAAATGGAAGACATACAAGACCACTGATAATCTCCCTCGATCTGGGGCTCCACGCAAGATCTCACCCCGTGGTGTCAAAATGATCACAAGAACGGTGAGCAAAAATCCCAGAACCCCATGGGGGGACCTAGTGAATGACCTGCAGAGAGCTGGGACCAAAGTAACAAAGCCTACCATCAGTAACACACTACGCCGCCAGGGACTCAAATCCTGCAGTGCCAGACGTGTCCCCCTGCTTAAGCCAGTACATGTCCAGGCCCGTCTGAGTTTGCTAGAGAGCATTTGGATGATCCAGAAGAAGATTGGGAGAATGTCATATGGTCAGTTGAAACTAAAATATAACTTTTTGTTAAACTCAACTCGTCGTGTTTGGAGGACAAAGAATGCTGAGTTGCATCCAAAGAACACCATACCTACTGTGAAGCATCATGCTTTGGGGCTGTTTTTCTGCAAAGGGACCAGGACGACTGATCCGTGTAAAGGAAAGAATGAATAGGGCCATGTATCGTGAGATTTTGAGTGAAAACCTCCTTCCATCAGCAAGGGCATTGAAGATGAAACGTGGCTGGGTCTTTCAGCATGACAATGATCCCAAACACACCGCCCGGGCAACGAAGGAGTTGCTTGGTAAGAAGCATTTCAAGGTCCTGGAGTGGCCTAGCCAGTCTCCAGATCTCAACCCCATAGAAAATCTTTGGAGGGAGTTGAAAGTCCGTGTTGCCCAGCAACAGCCCCAAAACATCACTGCTCTAGAGGAGATCTGCATGGAGGAATGGGCCAAAATACCAGCAACAGTGTGTGAAAACCTTGTGAAGACTTACAGAAAACATTTGACCTCTGTCATTGCCAACATAGGGTAAATAACAAAGTATTGAGATAAACTTTTGTTATTGACCAAATACATATTTTCCACCATCATTTGCAAATAAATTCATTTAAAATCCTACAATGTGATTTTCTGGATTTTTTTTCTCTCATTTTGTCTGTCATAGTTGAAGTGTACCTATGATGAAAATTACAGGCCTCTCTCATCTTTTTAAGTGGGAGAACTTGCACAATTGGTGGCTGACTAAATACTTTTTTGCCCCACTGTACATAAATATTAGATCTAGCAATGTTGGAGCGGCATTGACTAAAATACAGTAGAATAGAATACAGTATATAGATATGAGATGAGAAAAGCAGTATGTCAACATTATGAAAGGGACTAGTGTTCCATTATTAAAGTGGCTAGTGATTCCAAGTCTATGTGTATAGGGCAGCAGCCTCTAAGGTGCAAGGTTGAGTAACCGGTTGGAAGCCGGCTAGTGATAGCAATAGATTGTCTAGCTCCTTTGAAAACAGACATCTGATCTTGTTATCTCTGTAGGTGGGTATTCTCTCCTTGTCCCTAAAACGTGTCTTCTCTATTTGCTTCCTCTGTGCCGCCCTGCTCGGCCTGTGTCTTTGCTCATCCTCACACAATTAGATCTTAATTACCAGGACATGGGCCTGAGAGAAGGTTGCACCCCAGGATCGATCCTGCAGGCGTATCACGGTGAGGGGGACGTGTTGTCTGACTGACTGTGGCTGCCACAGTCAGTCTAACTGGCTTAGTGGGACTGACTGACTGTGGAGCTCCTCTAGGGCTTCCAGCCTCCCTAGACACGCAGACCGAGAGAGAGAGAGAGACAGGCAGGCAGACAGACAGACAAGCGAAACAATAACTGCTGGTGGAATGCAGTTCAGTTCTCCTATCCAATTCACCTGCCTATATGCCTGGAGTTATTTCTGATGATGCCTGTCCTTATTGGTTTTCCTGATGTTTGTTACGTGAGAGATAAGATGAGATGCGATTATACTTGGTCTATTATGGGATATTGGATGGGATATTGGTTCTTCAGAAACAGAAGGGCACCAGTAGCTATTGGACTTATACAGCTCAGTCAATTGTGTTTAACAGCATCTAGCCACAGTATAACCCTGTCCATCCATAACGAAATGTCCTAATGAATGTTTATGGCATCCAGAATGCATCAGAGTGCAATGTATCCATTATGCCTGCGGTCCTTTGCCATCTCCTGCTGTTGCATATAAAGATGTAATGTCACATTTGAGCACAGTGGACATCTCCTCAGTACTGGCAGTGCCGAGCTTCATTGTGTTCCATCATGGCTTTACGAGGCCAGTAAAACCCATGCATCCCCTGTCATCAGGCTTAATGCACTGCTACTATCACAGTCTGCAGTAGAGAATGAGGGAACAAGTAGAGGTGTGGTGGAGGACAACCCAGGGGCTACTAGTGGCATGTCAGTGGCCACAGTGAAAATGTCCAGCTGGACAGTTCACTCTTGAAATATACCTCCCACTCACTCAGTTGCATAATGAAAGTTCAGAATGACCTGTCCTTGCCAAACTGCAGCGCTGTCCCTTGGCAACATCAATCGTACCTTAAGAACATCAAACCTGGATCACAGCTTATGAAAGTAATTGAAGAGACAGATTGACAACATTGAAAAGAGCCTGTCTTACACGTTTGTGCGAGGGCTTTCATTTACTACATTGCCTTGTTATGAAGGTGTACTATGTACAAGAGAGGTGTAGTGATTGGAATTAGCACCATTATGTAACTTGATTCAGTATTGTACTATGATGTCTACCTGCTGGTGACCAAAGCTAATAAGTAACATTATTCTGCAACAATAGGGAATATTCCTCAGTTCGATCAGAGGTGGACCTATCATCAATCTTATCATCATATCGCACCTATCCAATTGTCACCTCCACGAACCCTAATGCATTTCCTCTGTTTCCCCGGTCCCCTTGTTGAGCGGAGCCCTTGAACCCGCCGTGTAGTTACATTTGGCATCTGAGCTAATGAGTTTGCCTGTATCCCCTTTGTAGCACCCAGAGCATCTGCCAGCGCAGATACTAAAATAGCAGGGCAGAACAGAGGAGAGGCGGAAACAGGGATTTGTATTACTTTGTATGTCTTTTGGGTTTCGGCATGAAAGAGAGTGAACAAGTCATGTCTATACAAGGGTGCTGAGAGAAAACACTCATTAGTAGCGGTATACTGTACGTGCTGTAGCTGGTTATTATTTCTATATGCTATTTCTGTAGCATGGTCAATGTGATCTGCTACAGCCTGGAATATATATTGAGGAGTGAACAAGTCATTTTGTTCAGGTTTTTAGTTGTTGGTTTCCCATCACATTTCATATAAATTATTGAGCAACAATATATTTGTTATCGTTTTTCTAAAATGCACTCAGAAACACTTAGATCCTGTTATTTTCAGAAGGTCAACAAAATGGCAGAAGATAGAGATATGGTAGTGTAAGAGGCTAGCAGTTAAAAACATGAACCTTTAGGTGTAACTGAGTGTGGCCGCAGAGCCGCTAAATCACCTAGTGGGCAGTTTTACGAGGGGGGGGCTGTGAGTTTATATACTTGTCAGTCTCCACCTCATTTGATTTGATGTATTTTCTGGGCCTGGCAGCTCCACTTGAAATAGTGTGACTTTCTGGCCATAAAACAGATCTCTCTCCGGTATGGTACATGAGTGGGTTGTGGGGGCAGCAGGGTGAGTTCTACAGGCTCTATACTACAGTAGCTGTATCACTCATAGGCCATAGCGTCTCTGGCATTCCTGTTTTATCCCACCTATTTGCTTGGGCCTTTGGGGACGATGGTTCAGGTTCTCTCTCTCTGTGTGGACCTATTGTTTGGGTCAGCTCTTTAATTATGTAATTAGCTTAATAATCATCTAGTCATCGCACAAGCCACAAGCTGGTTGTACCAATGTGCCATAATGTGATTGATGTGAGTCCACAGGGTGTTTGATTACCCGGCCCAGGGTCTGCCCACCACTTGCCAGCAGGTGGCTTTAATTTGATTGATTTATAAGTGTTTGCCCAAAATAGCTGTTATATTGTATAACTGTTCCCACACACAGCCCCGGCCCAGGCTATAAGTCATAATAGAACCCTATTTATTGTGTAACCAGCCTTAAACAGATTGCTGCTCTGTGCAAATGGGAGTATTTAACGTTAGATGGATCCATCCGTTTTCACATGGAGCATTTAACGCACGTTAGTTAATAGTTTACAGGGCCGACTGAGCTTGGAACTGGCAACGTTCAGCAGGGGAGTGAGTGACAGGTGAAGATGGGTGATCAGTCACATTGTGCTGGAGCTCAGTCATCCACCCGCGCTTTCCTCAATCAGCCTCTCTGTCTATTGCAGGGGATCATGGTATCCGTTCAGAAGCATGCTACATTTTAGCTGTTCAGCATTAAATAATAATGTGTCAGTTCATCAAATCATGTTATGAGGAGGCAGAGGATACAGCAGCAGAAGGAGAGCAGAGCAGAGCAGACACTGCTATCCAGCAGCAGGGAGTCGAGTAAATTATATTTTATTTCTGAGAGCTGTGGCAAAGTGTGGCAGCGAGGGGAGCTAATGATGAAAACTGTAAACCCAGTTGTTTCCTTCATTATGCAGGGTTAATGTGTATGTGATGTGAAGAGCCGACGGCAAGAGGAAGAGAAGAAAGGCCTCCTCCTCCTCCTCTCCAAAAGCATCCCAGGAGTTGGAGTGTATTTTTAGGTCATTTGCTACTTTTTATTTTTTATTTTTTACATTTGCAGGGGAAGGGACCTATTCCATTTCTATCTGGATGTTTGGAACCAAGATATTGAATTTCTGTACATGTTGGTGACAGTTGATGGTGAGATCTTTCAGCTTCACTGCCAGAGCAAGTTTGATCAGAAATACAGTGCTGAGAATCCAGGCTTTGAACTACATGAAAGACATGGATAGGACTTTTCATTGTATTGAGGCCTGCACTGGAATCTATGATATGCTGTGCACACACTGCATATTTCTGTCAACTCACATGAGAATTTGACTTCACTGGCTGCTTATACATTAGCTTTATTGTCATTTAGTACACTCTTATCCAGAGCAACTTATAGGAGCAAATAGTTTTAAGTGCCTTGCTCAAGGGCACATGGGCATATTCTTCACCTAACCAGCTCGGGATATTCAAACCAGCAACCTTTTAATCCCTGGCCCAACACCCTTAACTGCTAGTTTAACTGCCGTATACAGACAGAGTGAGGGGAATACTTTGTTGGTGAGTATGTGTGTGTATGTGTCGCCTCTCTCAGAGCCTTGACGAGCAGGGCTGAGGAACATTTGGTATGCATTGTGGGTGTGTTTCTGGATGGCATTCACTATTCTCTCTATTTGACAGGTATACTCATCTCTCTGCACCGGATTGCCACACTCTTAAGGTTAAGAGGACGGAGCGCCTTTGGTTCATGAATTCATCATGGGAGTTGAAATGGATGCAGCGGCATCTATGCCTCTCTCCACTCCAGCATGCATCTGGCTGAAATGAATTATGCAGCTTTCTTAGAAATAAATACACAACCATCACAGATTCACAGATTGGCCAGTTGTATGGCAGTAAACTGTCAGAACCTATCTCCCTCTCCAATCCTCTATCTAGCATGTCTTTCCTGCCCCTCTCCCTGTCTCATCGCTCGTTCTCATCTCAGACCAATCAATCTCTCGTACTTCAGATGAGGAGCGGCCTTTCTTCGTTCATGGTGTGGTGAAGGCTGATTGGTGGATGTGTCTGGGTTAACATTGTCTAAGGGGCCTATTATCTGTGTGTCGGGAGTTTGTTGTTTGTGTGCTTGGCTGTGCTGTTTCTTTGAGACTAACTGCCTGCATGCGTTTATACAGCATGCTGTTTTATCCCAGCTCCAGTGAAGCCAGTGAATTCCTGTGTGGTGTCAGAAGAGATCTGTGTTTGATGTGCAGCACCCAATTACCCAGGGACCTCATTGTACAGAGCAGACCATGGCATGCTGCCTACCCAAGCCTTTGGGAAGCTATGAGGTGAATATGGGACCTCTATGTTAGCATCTGCCCAAATCCAGGGTCAGTAAAATTACAATTAATTCTGATTTCAATTGACAGATTTAGTGTGACTCAATTTTGTTGGTTATCATTACGCTAGACATGCTACAGACTGTCGCCATTGTAATTTGAGACTCTATTGTTGGCCTTTTGGTGGCATTTTCTATAAGGCAAATAATCAATAATTCATGATCTATATTGTAGATTCAAATGACATGTGATTGTAAAAACGTATGATACATCTCACTTAGTACTATTCCTGTTGGGAGGCCGGCCCAGCTTGCAGGGGTAGGAATCACATACTGGGATAGAGAGCAAGCAGCTGAGTCCTCCTTCCCCTCCTCTTAAGTCCCTCTTCATCCCTCTCTCCTTCCCTTTCTCCCATAAGCTCTAAAAAAAGAGCAGCTGAGTCCCCTGCTATCTTTCCCTCCTCTCCAATCCTTCCACATTCCTCCCCTCTCTTTTTTCATTCTAAGCTTTCATCAGGGAGAACTCAGAACCTCTGTCGTTTGCACGGTTCAGTGTGAACTCTCCCTGGAGCATTAGGCAGACTTTAGCAAGGCCACTGCACAGTGGGGTAGTATTTCTCTAACGCTGAGATTTACACCGGAGAGACAGGAGAGAGCACCTGTCAAATACCCATCCAATCACACACGTCTGCACTCTCCGCAGCGCCTCAACTTCGGCAAAACCCTTTTTTCTACTCTCTCTTCTTCCCTGGTTCTGTCAAATTGTATAATCCCTCATCACCTTCCCTTAAACCCTCTTTCTCCTTTACTCTGTTTCTTGTGATTAGTTTTTTTTTCAAATTCTTTCCTTCTTCAGGAAATGTTTTTTTTTTGTTCGCTTCCTCTCCATCAATTTGTAATTTCTGCCATATCATCCTGCAGACTTCTCTTTTTCCTTAACTGTAATTTAAATTATTCTCCCCTCCTTTTGACTTTCCTTCAACTGTTTACTCGTCATGGTCACTCGGTCTCTCCACACCTCTATTTTCTTCCCTCTCTCTCCCTCTGTAACAAGGGGCTAAATCAAATCGTTTTAGATTGATTTCTCTGTAGACGTGGCTCTGTAGTTTGTCCTGAAAAAAGTTTCTCCCAAGTGTTTGTGACACCTACTCAACTTGTCTGCTACACTGACTCTGAAGTTATGGCTAGCCCCAAGTCGTTATATTTTTTTATTGTGCGTTATGCCATTTGCCTCATGACTCCTGCATGCTTTGTTTACTATGAACTTGCTTGTTTACCCAACTGTGGGACAGACTATGTTCGTTCCCACAGTTGGGATGCTGACTCTCTATTGGTTAGATGGACTCCTGGCCTCCCATCCTATTCTAACCACCTCTCGCTGGTTTTGTATTCATGTTACCTGATGAAATCGCTGTACAATATGATCTTATTGCCATCTAATGCACATTCAAATGAGGACAGCTCTCCCTGTCCTCTGCCATGCCCTGATTGTATTACTGCTGCTGATATCTAGAAATGTGCATGTACACCCTGGCCCATCTACTGTTGCTGTTGCAGACTCTGATATCTGCTTCACTGATTTCTGCTCTTGTAAAAGCCTGGGTTTTCTGCACGTTAACACTAGAAGCTTATTACCTAAAATGGATCAATTGAAAGTGTGGGTTCACAGCTCCAATCCAGATGTGTTGGTCATTACTGAGACGTGGTTAAGAAAGAGTGTTTTGAACACTGATGTTAACCTTTCTGGCTAGAACCTTTTTTGTCAAGACAGATCTTCCAAAGGTGGTGGAGTGGCAATCTTTACCAAGGAACACCTTCCGTGCTTGGTTGCTAGGTGACCTAAACTGGGACATGCTTAAACCACCTGACCATGTCCTAAAGCAATGGGACTCCCTAAATCTTTCTCAGATTACTACCAATCCCACAAGGTATGACTCCAAACAACCAGAAAAGGCTGCTCTCCTTAATGTTATCCTCGCAAACATTCCTGATAGATATTAGTCAGGTGTTTTCTGTAATGATCTTAGGCTGTAAAACAGTGATCCCTATGTCTGTAATGGCTGCTCAGTGAAACAACCTGTCCTGATTCATAGACGCTTGCTAAAACACTTGAATGAGCAAGGCTTCCTTCATGAACTGGCCTCTGTAAACGGGTATAGAAGCAGCTTTATCCCCTCTGTCAATATTTTCAGTGGTTTTGTTAACAAACACGCCCCCATAAAGAAAATGAGAATTAAAAACAGGTTCAGCCCCTGGTTCGACCCTGATCTGACAGTTACTCCACCTCAAGAATTCCATTTGGCAAAAGGCTCGGCATACTCAGCCTGACTGGCTCTCGTTCAGGAAAATGAGAAATAAGTGTACTCCGGCTATGCGGAAGGTCAAAGTTAGTTACTTTAAGGAGCAGTTCTCTCTCTGGGTCTAATCCCAATAAGTTCTGGAAAATGGTTAAATACCTGGAGAATAAACCCTCCTCCTCACAACTGCCCATGTCCTTTAATGTTGATGATGTGGTTGTTATTGACAAGGAGCACATGGCTGAGCTCTTTAATCACCACTTCATTAAGTCAGAATTTCTATTTGACTCAGCCATCCCTCCTTGTCCGTCCAACATTTCCTTATCTCCCACCCCTTCTAATACGACTAGCCCCGATGCTCCTCCCTCTTTTTCCCCCGCCCCGCTACAAAGTATCTCCATGCAGGCGGTCACTTAGTCAGAGGTGCTAAAGGAGCTCTTTAAATTTGACCACAAAAACAATCTGGGCCAGAAGGTTTAGAACCTTTCTTCTTTAAGGTTGATGCCCCCTATCATCGCCAAGCCTGTCTCTGACCTTTTTAACCTGTCTCTCTTCTCTGGGGAGGTTCTCATTGCTTGGAAGGCAGTCCCGGTGCATCCTTTATTTAAAGCTAATTCTAACTGTTAAAGGTCCATTTCTATTTTGCCCTGTTTATCAAAAGTGTTGGAAAAACATGTCAATAATCGGCTTCACATGCCTCTCCCTAATGTCAATATGCCTTGTCTATTGCTGTTTTGGTTTGGGATTTTTGTCTTATTTCACTGTAGAGCCTACAGCCCTGCTCAATATGCCTTAGCTAGCCCTTTTGTTCCACCCCCACACATTCAGTGACAGCACCTGGCTTAAATGGTGCTTCTAGAGACAAAACCTCTCTCATCGTCACTCAATGCCTAGGCTTACCTCCACTGTACTCACATCCTACCATACCCTTGTCTGTACATTATGCCATGAATCTATTCTTCAGTGCCCAGAAACCTGCTCCTCTTACTCTCTGTTCCGAAAGCACTAGACGACCAGTTCTTTTAGCCTTTAGCCGTACTCTTATCCTACTCCTCCTCTGTTCCTCTGGTGATCTACAGGTTAACCCAGGCCCTGTAGCCCCCAGCATCACTCCCCAGGTGCTCTCATTTTATGCATGTTAACATTAGAAGCCTCCTCCCTAAGTTTGTTTTATTCACTGCTTTAGCACACTCCGCCAACCCGGATGTCCTAGCCGTGTCTGAATCCTAGCTTAGGAAGGACACCAAAAATGCTATAAATAACTATAACATTTTCTGACAAGATAGAACTGACAAAGGGGGCGGATTTGCAATCTACTGCAGAGATAGCCTGCAGAGTTCTGTCATACTATCCAGGTCTGTGCCCAAACAATTCAAGCTTCTTCTTTTAAAAGTCCATCTTTCCAGAAACAAGTCTCACACCGTTGCCGCTTGTTATAGACCCCCTTCAGCCCCCAGCTGTTCCCTGGATCCCATATGTGAATTGATCGCCCCCCATCTATCTTCAGTATTTGTACTGTTAGGTGACCTAAACTGGGACATGCTTAACACCCCGGCCGCCCTACAATCTAACCTAGATGCCCTCAATCTCACACAAATGATCAAGGAACCTACCAGGTACAACCTTTAATCCGTAACCATGTGGGAACCCTCTTAGATATCACCCTGACCAACTTGCCCTCTAAATACACCTCTGCTGTCTTCAACCAGGATATCAGCGATCACTGCCTCGGTCAAACGACCAACCCTCATCACTTTCAAACGCTCCCTAAAACACTTCAGCGAGCAGGCTTTTCTGATCGACCTGGCCCGGGTATCCTGGAAGGATATTGACCTCATCCCGTCAGTAGAGGATGCCTGGTTGCCCTTCAAAAGTGCTTTCCTCTCCATCTTAAATAAGCATGCCCCATTCAAAAAATGTAGAACTAAGAACAGATATAGCCCTTGGTTCACCCCATACTTGACTGCCCTTGACCAGCACAAAAACATCATGTGGCGTTCTGCATTAGCATCGAATAGCCCCTGCGACATGCAACTTTTCAGGGAAGTCAGGAACCAATATACTGATTCAGTTACGAATGCTAAGGCTAGCTTTTTCAAACAGAAATTTGCTACCTGTAGCACTAATTCCAAAAAGTTTTGGGACACTGTGAAGTCCATGGAGAATAAGAGCACCTCCTCCCAGCTTCCCACTGCACTGAGGATAGGAAACACTGTCACCACCGATAAATCTACGATAATCAATCTTTTTTTTTCTTTTACCCCCTTTTTCTCCCCAATTTCGTAGTATCCAATTATTAGTAGTTACTATCTTGTCTCATCGCTACAAGTCCCGTACGGGCTTGGGAGAGACGCAGGTTGAAAGCCATAAGTCCTCAGAAACACAACCCAACCAAGCCGCACAGCTTCTTAACACAGCGAGCATCCAACCTGGAAGCCGGCCGCACCAATGTGTCGGAGTAAACACTGTGCACCTGGCGACCTTTGTTAGTGTGCACTGCGCCCAGCCCGCCACAGGAGTCGCTGGTGCGCGATGAGACAACGATATCACTACCGGCCAAACCCTCCCTAACCCGGACGACGCTAGGCCAATTGTGCGTCGCCCCACGGACCTCCCAGTCGCGGCCGGCTGCAACAGAGCATGGGTCTCGACAGAGCCTGGGAACCCAGAGTCTCTGGTGGCACAGCTAGCGCTGCGATGCAGTGCCCTAGACCACTGCGCCACCTGGGAGGCCGATAATCGATCATTTCAATAAGCATTTTTCCACGGCTCGCCATGCTTTCCACCTGGTTACCCTTAACCCGTGCCAACATCTCAGCACCCCCTGCAGCACCCCCCCTCCCCTCTCCTTCACCCAAATCCAGACAGCTGATGTTCTAAAAGAGCTGCAAAATCTGGATCCCTACAAATCAGCTGGGCTAGACAATCTGGACCCTCTCGTTCTAAAATTATCGTCCGGAATTGTTGCAACCCCTATTACTAGCTTATTCAACCTCTCTTTCCTATCGTCTGAGATCCCCAAAGATTGTAAAGTTGCCGCGGTCATCCCCCTCTTCAAAGGGGGGGACACTCTAGACCCAAACTGTTACAGACTTATATCCATCCTGACCTGCCTTTCTAAAATCTTCGTTAATAAACAGATCACCGACCATTTCAAATCCCACTGTACCTTCTCCACTATGCAATCTGGTTTCCGAGCTGGTCATGAGTGCACCTCAGCCACGTTCAAGATCCTAAACGATATCATAACCGCCATCGATAAAAGACAGTACTGTGCAGCCGTCTTCATTGACCTGGCCAAGGCTTTCGACTCTGTCAATCACCGCATTCTTATCGGCAGACTCAATAGCCTTGGCTTCTCAAATAACTACTTCTCAGTGTTCAGTGTGTCAAATCGGAGGGCCTGTTGTCCAGAACTCTGGCAATCTCTATGGGAGTGCCACAGGGTTCAATTCTCGGGCCGACTCTTTTCTCTGTATATATCAATGATGTCGCTCTTGCTGCTGGTGATTCTCTTATCCACCTCTACGCAGACGACACTATTTTGTATACATCTGGCCCTTCTTTGGACACTGTGCTAACAAACATCCAAACGAGCTTCAACGCCATACTACACTCCTTCCGTTCGTCCAACTGCTTTTAAATGCTAGTAAAACTAAGTGCATGCTCTTCAACCGATTGCTGCCAACACCCTCCCACCCGACTAGCATCACTACTCTGGATGGTTCTGACCTAGAATATGTGAACAACTACAAATACCTAGGTGTCTGGTTAGACTGTAAACTCTCCTTCTAGACTCCCATTAAGCATCTCCAATCCAAAATTTAATCTAGAATCGGCTTCCTATTTCGCAACAAAGCCTCCTTCACTCATGCTGCCAATTGGGGCGGCAGGGTAGCCTAGTGGTTAGAGTGTTGGACTAGTAACTGGAAGGTTGAAAGTTCAAACCCCCCAGCTGCCAAGGTACAAAACTGTCGTTCTGCCCCTGAACAGGCAGTTAACCCACTGTTCCTAGGCCATCATTGAAAATAAGAATTTGTTCTTTTAACTGACTTTACCTAAATAAAGGTAAAATAAAGGTAAAAAAAAATAACAAAAAAACATACCCTTGTAAAACTGACTATCCTACCGATCCTTGACTTTGGCGATGTCATTTACAAAATAGTACTCAGAGCACGCGCTCCAGCAGGTATATTTCACTTGTTATTCCCAAAGTCAACACTTACTTTAGCCTTCTTTCCTTCCAGTTCTCTGCTCCCAATGACTGGAACGAATTGCAAAAATCACTGACGCTGGAGTCTTATATCTCCCTCTCTAACTTTAAGCATCAGCTGTTAGAGCAGCTTACTGATCACTGTACCTGTACACAGCCAATCTGTAAATAACACACCCAACTACCTCATCCCCATATTATTACTTACCCTCTTGCTCTTTTGCACCCTAGTATCTCTACTTACACATCATCATCTGCACTTCTATCACTCCAGTATTAATGCCAAATTGTAATTACTTTTGCCTCTTTATTGCCTTACCTCCCTACTCTTCCACATTTGCACACACTGTACATAGATCTTTCTTTTTTTATTTTGTGTTATTGACTGTACATTTGTTTATGTGTAACTCTGTGCTGTTGTTTTTGTCACACTGTTTAAAAAAAATCTTGGTCAGGTCGCAACTGCCTACCTGGTTGAAAAAAAGAGAAATAAATACAGATATACAAGTATAAATAATCAGCTTTCTTGATGTTTATAGTATTCTCTCTGGTATGCAATCTGGTTTCCGCTCAGGTTATAGATGTGTCACTGCAAGATCCTAAATGTTGTCACCATTGCCCTTGATTCTAAGCAATGTTGTGCTGCTATTTTTATTGACTTGGCCAAAGCTTTTGATACGGTAGACCATTTCATTCTTGTGGGCCGGCTAAGGAGTATTGGTGTCTCTGAGGTGTCTTTGGCCTGGTTTGCTAATTACCTCTCTCAAAGAGTGCAGTGAATGAAGTCAGAAAATCTCCTGTCTCAGCCACTGCTCAATCCTAGGCCCCACACTCTTCTCAATTTACATCAACTACATAGCTCAGGCAGTAGGAAGCTCTTTCATCCATTTATATGCAGATGATAGTCTTATACTCAGCTGGCCCCTCCCCGGAACGCTCTACAACAAAGCTTTCTTAGTGTCCAACAAGCTTTCTCTGCCCTTAACCTTGTCCTGAACACCTCCAAAACAAAGGTCATGTGGTTTGGTAAGAAGAATGCCCCTCTCCCAACAGGTGTGATTTCTACCTCTGACAGTTTAGAGCTTGAGGTAGTCACCTCATACTAGTACTTGGGAGTATGGATAGATGGTACACTGTCCTTCTCTCAGCACATATCAAAGCTGCAGGCTAAAGTTAAATCTAGACTTTGTTTCCTCTATCGTTAATTGCTCCTCTTTCACTCCAGCTGCCAAACTAACCCTGATTCAGATGACCATCCTACCCATGCTAGATTACGGAGACAAATTTATAGATTGGCAGGGGAAGGTGCTCTAGAGCGGCTAGACGTGCTTTACTATTCGGCCATCAGGCTTGCCACAAACGCACTTATAGGACACATCACTGCACTCTATACTCCTCTGTAAACTGCTCATCTGTATACCCGTCACAAGACCCACTGGTTGATGCTTATTTATAAAAACCTATTAGGCCTCACTCCCCCCTATCAGAGATACCTACTGCAGCCCTCATTCTCCACATACAACACCCGGCAGTCACATTCTGTTAAAGGTCCCCAAAGCACACACATCCCTGGGTCGCTCCTCTTTTCAGTTCGCTGCAGCTAGCGACTGGAACAAGCTGCAAAAACACTCAAACTGAACAGTTTTATCTCCATCTCTTCATTCAAAGACTCAATCATGGACACTCTTACTGACAGTTGTGGCTGCTTCGCGTGATGTATTGTTGTCTCTGTCTTCTTGCCCTTTGTGCTGTTGTATGTGCCCAATAATGTTTGTACCATGTTTTGTGCTGCTACAATGTTGTGCTGCTGCCATGTTTTGTTGCTACCATGCTGTGTTGTCATGTGTTGCTACCATGCTGTGTTGTCATGTGTTGCTGCCACGCTATGTTGTTGTCTTAGGTCTCTCTTTATGTAGTGTCGTGGTGTATGTTTTGGCCTATATTTAAATGTTTGATCCCAGCCCCCGTCCCCGCAGGAAGCCTTTTGCGTTTTGGTAGGCCGTCATTGTAAATAAGAATTTTGTTCTTCAATGACTTGCCTAGTTAAAAAAAGGTTAAATAGATAAAATAGTTCATTTGAATTCAAGCCCTTTTACCAGATGGGTTCTCCTCTGGAATATTGTCTCCCCTCGTTTGTGTATTTGGCTAAGAATGTTATAGATACAGTGCAATGGGCTAGTAATTATATCTGTAGATGTATCACCAGTTCATTTTCTATGATGTGATGAGAGACTTTCCTCCCTATGCGCCGTAAAGAAGATTGCCAATGTTTTCTGTGGCTCTTAATTGCATTAGCAATTAGTGTAATTAGCGTAATCTTGCCAAATAGCATTGGCATGAAAACCCTCATTATTTGGCTTTATCAAGAAATATACATTATTAACACTCAGAGAATAGCTCACTAAATAAATAAATTACCCAACAACATTACCTCATAGCAAAATGTAACATCAATGTTGGTCTGTGAAGTGGACCTTCTTTTTATGGTGAACAAACATAAATCAAAATACTATTTTCATTACAACTGTATCACAATAATTGTTTGTTGCACTGGACGTGTCAAACTTTATTGGTCACATACACATGTTTAGCAGATGTTATTGCGGGTGTAGCGAAATAGTTTTGTTTATAGCTCTAACAGTGCAGTAAAATCGAACAATTTCACAACAATACACACAATACACACAAATCGAAGTAAAATGAAGAATGTATAAATATATGGACGAGCAATGTCAGAGCGGCAGTCCAAACGTGCCCTCAGCTCCACCCAGTTCAAACAGTTTACATCACACACCAATCTCCCCGCAGACTCACAGTGCTACATGTCTCTTGTGATTAGGTCAGGTGAGTTCCCTCCCCGAGGGATACATTTTTTTTGCCTCCAACGTAATTCTCCCAAACTGTTCTGTCACTAAAACCTTGAGGTGGAGGCTGCAGACAGCATAGCAGGGAAACAATTTGGGATGTTTAACCTTTTGTTCCGGTGTTTAGACAGCTTTCTGTGTGGTCTCAATTTCCTAGAGAGCCTCCAAGGCTGCCAGCTGTACCCAACAGCCGTCTGTCTTGGAAGCGGTGAGTTTACCAGGGGTGTAGGAGGCAGAGTGGGCCGGGCGGCCAGAACACCACAGGATTAGACAGAGTACACTGAAGTAAACCATGCAAACATGCCCAGGCTGAAATATGGACAACATAGAACATAGGACTATCACAATAACAGTATATGATAATCATTCTCAGTATGCCTTAGATTTGTGTGTCAATTTTTTTGATTTGGTCAGTAATAGTAGTTGTTATTGTCTGAACTGCACTATTAAAAAAAAAAAAAAAAAAAAGGTTTCTATGGATCACATTATCTGAAGAGCAAAGACGAAGCAAAAAAATAAAAATGTTGTACGTCCATAAAATCCTCAATAAGGAATCATTGTTGTGCAAAAGATTAACAAACAAAAATCTAATGTATACTAAAATAGCCTTCTGTATCATGCTGTTGCCCTGTCTTTGAGCTAACAAGCATTAGGCTACTGCATGAGGGGAATCACGTGACCTATTCTGCTATATTTTTTGAGTCTTACTGCACCAGCAGCTCGTGAGAGACCTTTTCAGGTGTGTGAGGGCTGGAGTATCGGGTGTTCTCTATGTTGTAGGGGATGAGAGCCCAGGGTTAGCCCTAGTCTTAAAGCCACTCTGGTACAGTGGTGACCCATGGGGCCCCCTGAGGCCATGTCCACCTCCTGTTGGCCTTTACTCCCTCTCTCCCGTCCCTACTATTGCCCTTTACTCCTCCGCTCTGCCCTTCTGCCACCTACCCCTTCCTCCTTCTCTCACCCTCCGCCCACCCTCCTCACCCAAGGTCAGGGCTGCAGGTGGCCAGTCTGCTGCAGGACCACTGTGTCCCACAAACCAATCAAGATGTGCCATCATTGGACAAGATGTTGATTTCACATCACTCCGGTTTTCTTTAGAAAGTATGTTTTTGACATAGTTTGCTTGAAATTGTTTTGAATTGACCTTGATACCAATCAGACATATTGTCCTCTACGGAGACTAAACCTCTCTGCCAGTTGGAAATAGAGCAGTGAAATACCATTCACTTCAAAGGTACTTCGATTCTCTCAATTAATGGCTTTTGAATTCAGTAGAGATATATAAGAATCTATGTGGAAGGCTGTTGTGAGTGAGATCGTATTGTATATTGTTTATTTTGAAGTGTTACAGTATGTATTTCCCTTATGTGCCATGAGTTTGCACACACATTTCGCTAAACTCGCTAACCATGTTAACATCGTTAATATCTGCTAACCATGTGTATGTGACAAATAACATTTGATTTGATTATTGATTTGATTATGTGCCATGAGTTTGTGTTTTACAACTTCTGTGTTTAATTCGCTGGAGGAAACACCGTGCACCTGGCCACCTTGGCTAGCGTACACTGCGCCCAGCCCGCCACAGGAGTCGCTGGTGCGCGATGAGACAAGGACACCCCTACCGACCAAGCCCTCCCTAACCCGGGCGACGCTAGGCCAATTGTGCGTCGCCCCACGGACCTCCCGGTCGCGGCCGGTTACGACAGAGCCTGGGCGCGAACCCAGGACTCTGATGGCACAGCTCGTGTTCTGTCTTCTATAGATGAACGTACTTTGGTGCAAATAAATCCCAGAACAACAGCAAAGGACCTTGTGAAGATGCTGGAGGAAACAGGTACAAAGGCATCGATATCCACAGTAAAATTAGTCCTATATAGACATAACCTGAAAGGCCACTCAGCAAGGAAGAAGCCACTGCTCCAAAACCGCCATAAAAAAGCCAGACTATGGTTTGCAACTGCACATGGGGACAAAGATCGTACATTTGAGAAATGTCCTCTCGTCTGATGAAACAAAAATAGAACTGTTTGGCCATAATGACCATCGTTATGTTTCGAGGATAAAGGGGGAGGCTTACAACCCGAAGAACACCATCCCAACCGTGAAGCACGGGTGTGGCAGCATCATGTGGGGGTGCTTTGCTGCAGGAGGGACTGGTGCACTTCACAAAATAGATGGTATCATGAGGAAGGGAAATTATGTGGATATATTGAAGCAACATCTCAAGACATCAGTCAGGAAGTTAAAGCTTGGACGAGAATGGGTCTTCCAAATGGACAATGACCCCAAGCATACTTCCAAAGTTGTGGCAAAATGGCTTAAGGACAACATTGTTAAGGTATTGGAGTGGCCATCACAAAGCCTTGACCTTAATCCTATAGAAAATGTGTGAAGTGCACCAGTCCCTCCTGCAGCAAAGCACCCCCACAACATGATGCTGCCACCCCTGTGCTTCACTGTTGGGATGGTGTTCTTCGGCTCGCAAGCCTCCCCCTTTTTCCTCCAGACATAACGATGGTCTTTGTTTCATCAGACCAGAGGACATTTCTCCAAAAAGTACAATCTTTGTCACTGTTTGCAGTTGCAAACTGTAGTCTGGCTTTTTTATGGCGCTTTTGGAGCAGTGGCTTCTTCCTTGCTGAGCGGCCTTTCAGGTTATGTCTATATAGGACTAATTTTACTGTGGATATAGATACTTTTGTACCTGCCTCCTCCAGCATCTTCATAAGGTCCTTTGCTGTTGTTCTGGGATTTATTTGCACCAAAGTACGTTCATCTATGGAAGACAGAACACGTCTCCTTCCTGAGCGGTATGATGGCTGCGTGGTCCCATGGTGTTTATACTTGCATACTATTGTTTGAACAGATGAACGTGGTACCTTCAAGCATTTTGAAATTACTCCCAAGAATGAACCAGACTTGTGGAGGTCTACAATTTTTTTTTCTGAAGTCTTGGCTTATTTATTTTGATTTTCCCATGATGTCAAGCAGAGGCAATGAGTTTGAAGGTAGGCCTTGACATATATCCACAGGTACACCTCCAATTGACTCAAATTATGTCAATTAGCCTATCAGAAGCTTCTAAAGTCATGACATCATTTTCTGGAATTTTCCAAGCTGTTTAAAGGCACAGTCAACTTAGTGTATGTGAACTTCTGATCCACTGGAATTGTGATAGATTATTTCACTATGTCTGTAAACAATTGTTGGAAAAATGTATTGTGTCGCGCACAAAGTAGATGTCCTAACCAACTTGCCAAAACTATAGTTTGTTAACAGGACATTTGTGGAGTGGTTGAAAAACGAGTTTTAATGTCTCCAACCTAAGTGTATATAAACTTCAGACTTCTACTGTGTGTGTATGCATGCATGTATGTATGTACTGAACAAACATGCAACACTTGCAACTATTTTACCGAGGTACAGTTCATATAAGGAAATCAGTCAATTTTAATGAATTCATTAGGCCCTAATCTATGGATTTCACATGACTGGGAAGGGGCGCAGCCGTGGCTGGTCCTGGGAGTGAATAGGCCCACCCACTTGAGTGGGAGCTTGGGAGCCTGGCCCAGCCAATCAGAATGAATTTTTCCCCACAAAAGGGCTTTACTACAGATAGAAATACTCCTCAGTTTCATCAGCTCTCCGGGTGGCTGGTCTCAGATGATCCCGCTGGTGAATAAGATGGATGTGTAGGTCCTAGGCTGATGTGTTTACATGTGGTCTGCTTTTGTGAGGCCGGTTGGACATACTGGCAAATTCTCTTGCAGTATATTTAGTTGGTTGTTAGTTAGTTGGTCTTCTACATTATTGTGTTTCGATGTATTTCTAATACCTTTTGAAAACTTTTTTTCTGGTACAGCAAGATGTTGTCTAAGACCCCATTTCCATCTGTTTGACCAGAAATCAAAGCATTTTCTTATTCCAAATGTTTAGGATGGAAAGTGGTTGAAACGTGTGTGTATATATACCTTCATTTCTCCAACATATAGACTCTCTTCTCTTTCATTTGACATGCTCCTATGAATTTCACATGTTGGTTCTCATGGGTCCTTTCAGATGGAAATGCCCTATAGCTCTGTTCAACGTGGTATAAGAGCATTTCGCATTGTTATGGATGTAAATCTGAACCACTCCATTTAGTATGACATGTTACTTTTTGTGTGGTATGTTCATTTGTGGATGTCCATCATCCATTTTGTATGATATGTTATGAATTACAATTCGTATGATATGTTATGAATTTGCTAAATGTACTCATGTATTTAATGAATTTGTTAAACGTATGATGATACGAATACCAAATTTGTTGGGCCTTACATTGGCTAGGCGGCTAACTTTGGCTAGGTGGCTAACGTTAGGTATCTGGGTAACGTCAACTTCAAGGCAAGTGTGTCAAAATCATTCCATGGCGGGCCTAGTGTCTGCGAGTTTTTCGGGTTTTCCTTTCATTTAAGACCTAGACAACCAGGTGAGGGGAGTTATTTACTAATTAGTGACCTTAATTGATCAATCAAGTACAAGGGAGGAGTGAAAACCCGCTGACACTCGGCACTCCATGGAATGAGTAGGGGGTTATTGGTAAAGGTTAGGATTAAGGTTAGGGTTAGCTAAAGGGGTTAAGGTTAGGGTTGGGGAAAGGGTTAGCTAAAAGGATTAAGGTTAGGGTTAGCTAAAAGGGTTAAGGTTAGGGTTGGGGAAAGGGTTAGCTAACATGCTAAGTAGTCGCAAAGTACCCGAAAAGTAGTATGTAGTTGCAAAGTTGTTAATTAGCTAAAATGCTGAAGTTGTCCGTGATGAGATTTGAACACGCAGCTAGACGTTTGTGTTATGCGCCCACCCATCTACCTCAACCAACCACACTCCTTTAGTTTTTGCCTTAAGTAACCGTCTATCTTATGTAACCATACCCAAACGGAACACTGAACAAAAATATGAATGCAACATGCAAGAATTTCAAAGATTTTACTGAGTTACAGTTCAGTTGAAATAAATTCATTAGGTCCTAATCTATGGATTTCACATGACTGGGAATACAGATATGCATCTGTTGGTCACAGATACCTTAAAATAAAAGTAGGGGCGTAGATCAGAAAACCAGTCAGTTTGTCTACCATTTGCCTCATGCAGCGCGAGACATCTCCTTCACATAGAGTTGATCAGGCTGTTGATTGTGGCCTGTGGAAGGTTAAATGGCTGTGCGAAGTTTCTGGATATTGACAGGAACTGGAACAGTCGGTTATGACGCCGAACTGCAGTCAGGTCAAGAGCCTGGTGAAAACGACGAACATGCAAATGAGCTTCCCTAAGATGGTTTCTGACAGTTTGTGCAGAAATTATTCAGTTGTGCAATCTCACAGTTTCATTAGCTGTCCGGATGGCTTTTCTCAAACGATCCCGCAAATGAAGAAGCCAGATGTGGAGGTCTTGGGCTGGTGTGGTTACAGGTGGTCTGTAGTTGTGAGGCCGGTTGGACGAACTGCCAAATTCTCTAAAACTAAGTTGGGGGTGGCTTATAGTAGAGAAATTTAAATTACATTCTCTGGCAACAGCTCTGGTGGACATTCCTGCAGTCAGCATGCCAATTGCACGCAGGTGGTTGGATTATATTGGCAAAGGAGAAATGCTCACTAACAGGGATGTGATCTTTTCTTTCAGCTCAGGAAATATGGGACCAACACTTTACATGTTGAATTTATATTTTTGTTCAGTGTAATTTGAGTGTCCCGGATTTACGTTTACTATGCTACGTCTAGTCTATGAGACCAGTCTGCTCTGTTAGGTAGTCTTCTCCTACACAGCACGGATGGCTGAGCTTGATAAAGCTAATGGATGAGCAGCAGACATATTTCTACACTGTCTTGGCTGTCTCCTTGTCTCATTGTAACTACCTACCTCAGCATTCTCTCGATTCTCACTTCAACATCTAATTGGACCTTCTCTTCTGGAGATGTCATGGCCTATTAAACTTTCCCACTGCTTCTGAGTGATGAATGAGTTTGAATCCATTTGGCCGGGCAAGAGGAAAGGGATTACTGTCAATTTACACACAGCTCCCTCTGGCAGAGCACTTCCTCAAGGAGTTTGGATTTTGAATGCAGTATTGGATGGCCAGAAACACTAGCCTGCCAATCATCATAGACGTTTGAGAAATGTGCATGTAGCTACTAGCTCATGTCACTGACTCTCTGTTTGACTCCTCACCATCTGACTCACAGTTCTCACTTTACTGACAGAAGCTAAAGGAAGAACCATCCGTAACGTTCTCGGATGCTCATTGACTCCTGTAAATTGTGCTTAATTGCCCTGGTTGATATGCTTGCAGTGAAAGCAATAGACTGAAGGATGGAGAGTCAGAGAAACCCTAATGGAGGTGATGAGAAGGACACAGAACGCCTGTGGGTCCCATCCGGATTACACAGCCTGTTACGTGTCACTGCACTGTCTGTTGCGCCAATCAAAGCACAGGAAACACAGAGGCCGTGTTCTGTGGCGTTCTGGGATTCCAGAGACCCACCTTCATTAGCACAACATGGATGTGTTTGCAAATAAGGACTCTGCCTGTGACCTTGTGTGTTCTCTCTCTGCCTACAGACACTGACCTTTAGAGGGAACAGTCACAGTCACGCTGACTGCACAGGAGATGGAGGCATAGGGAAATACGTGTGTATGTGTGTCATAAGGGTGCGTACGAGTGTGAGTGACTATGCATCTGTGCATGAGTGTGAATGTGAGTGAGAGTGTTGATGGGACTGATAGTCTGTGAATGTGTGTAATCAAGTGTTAGAGTGGCCTCATATGCCCCATCTCTGCATCTACGCCAAGTGAATCCCACAGGCAATTCCCGACCCGGGTGAAGGGATGGATCTTGACAGGGCAGTGAGGCCAGCCAAGGAAGGGTGAATGCCAAGCAAGATGGCAGCTCACACTCACCTTCACTCTGTGGCAGCCACTTCACCATCCTGCCTCCAAGCAATCTATACAGTCCTGCAATGTACAGTGCACTCTGGCCCCCTGATAGAAATCAATGGACAGCCTTATGCAGTTATAAATATCCACTTCTTCATCCTCAATGTCATCATGTCTATTTCTGGCTAAAGATTTAGCTACCTGGAATAATGAGCAATTATTCTGCAAACGTAATAAGCGATGAAATATATTTTAGTTTATAATTTCTCGACAGGAAATGGAATGAAGGTATATCAGCGTGGTTGAACAGATGCCATGAATACTTAATCAATCAGAGCGCTTGACAAAAATCCACTTGCTATGATCATCAAGGGCCATGGAGTAATGGATGTTTCAAAGTCATTACATTTGGTACTTGATGAAAGTGCTTTTCAATGACAGAGTACTTTCCAAATGATGTTCTACTATAACTTAATAGCAATCCGAGGCTACAAGAGGAGATTATATTTTCTCTGCTTTAATACTGCAAGTTTCCCAGACAACCGTGACTTATATACAGTTGAAGTTGGAGGTTGACATACACTTTGATTGGAGTCATTAAATTTGGTTTTTCAACCAGTCCACAAATTTCTTGTTAACAAACTATAGTTTTGGCAAGCCGGTTAGGACATCTACTTTGTGCATGACACAAGTATATCCATCCTGCCCTGCCTATCTAAGGTCTTCGAAAGCCAAGTCAACAAACAGGTCACTGACCATCTCGAATCACACCGTACCTTCTCCGCTGTGCAATCTGGTTTCCGAGCCGGTCACGGGTGCACCTCAGCCACGCTCAAGGTACTAAACGATATCATAACGGCCATCGATAAAAGACAGTGTAGCTGTCTTCATCAACCTTGCCAAGGCTTTCGACTCTGTCAATCACCATATTCTTATCGGCAGACTCAGTAGCCTCGGTTTTTCTGATGACTGCCTTGCCTGGTTCACCAACTACTTTGCAGACAGAGTTCAGTGTGTCAAATCGGAGGGCATGCTGTCCGGTCCTCTGGCAGTCTCTATGGGGGTGCCACAGGGTTCAATTCTCGGGCCGACTCTTTTCTCTGTATATATCAATGATGTTGCTCTTGCTGCGGGCGATTCCCTGATCCACCCCTACGCAGACGACACCATTCTATATACTTCCGGCCCGTCCTTGGACACTGTGCTATCTAACCTCCAAACGAGCTTCAATGCCATACAACACTCCTTCCGTGGCCTCCAACTGCTCTTAAACGCTAGTAAAACCAAATGCATGCTTTTCAACCATTCGCTGCCTGCACCCGCACGCCTGACTAGTATCACCACCCTGGATGGTTCCGACCTTGAATATGTGGACATCTATAAGTACCTAGGTGTCTGGCTAGACTGTAAACTCTCCTTCCAGACTCATATCAAACATCTCCAATCGAAAATCAAATCTAGAGTCGGCTTTTTATTCCGCAACAAAGCCTCCTTCACTCATGCCGCCAAACTTACCCTAGTAAAACTGACTATCCTACCGATCCTCGACTTCGGCGACGTCATCTACAAAATAGCTTCCAACACTCTACTCAGCAAACTGGATGCAGTTTATCACAGTGCCATCCGTTTTGTCACTAAAGCACCTTATACCACCCACCACTGCGACCTGTATGCTCTAGTCAGCTGGCACTCGCTACATATTCGTCGCCAGACCCACTGGTTCCAGGTCATCTAGTCCATGCTAGGTAAAGTCCATGCTAGGTAAAGCTCCGCCTTATCTCAGTTCACTGGTCACGATGGCAACACCCACCCGTAGCACGCGCTCCAGTAGGTGTATCTCACTGATCATCCCTAAAGCCAACACCTCATTTGGCCGCCTTTCGTTCCAGTTCTCTGCTGCCTGTGACTGGAACGAATTGCAAAAATCGCTTAAGTTGGAGACTTTTATCTCCCTCAACAACTTCAAACATCTACTATCTGAGCAGCTAACCGGTCGCTGCAGCTGTACATAGTCTATCGGTAAATAGCCCACCCAATTTTACCTACCTCATCCCCATACTGTTTTTGTTTATTTACTTTTCTGCTCTTTTGCACACCAATATCTCTACCTGTACATGACCATCTGATCGTTTATCACTCCAGTGTTAATCTGCAAAATTGTAATTATTTGCCTACCTCCTCATGCCTTTTGCACACAATGTATGATGTTGTAACTTTAATGTGTTACAGAGTTAATGTTTAAGTTTATTCTTTGAGCTGTATCTAAAGATATTTCTTTAGATTTATTTGCATATGTAATTGTATTGGGTTGTGTTGAATTACGCTTTTTGACTGCAAGTCCCAGAATGCCTTGCGAGAGGAATGAAAGAGAACGCGTCAATTATGTGCAGGGGCAGTGATTGTGGCTGACTTTCCGACAGCATCTTACCTGCATTGCTCTGTACCAAAACAAAGTTGTTAAATGTAACGTGAACAAGTAATATTACTAAAAGAAGCTTTCGTATCAAACCTGACGTCCCGAGTCATTACTTTGAAGTTAGTTAATCTAAAATATATAGACTCTCTTTTTTTTCTACTGTGTTATTGACTTGTTAATTGTTTACTCCATGTGTAACTCTGTTGTCTGTTCACACTGCTATGCTTTATCTTGGCCAGGTCGCAGTTGCTAATGAGAACTTGTTCTCAACTTGCCTACCTGGTTAAATAAAGGTGAAATAAAAAAATAATTTCTCCAACAATTGTTTACAGACAGATTATTTCACTTAGAATTCACTGTATCACAATTCCTGTGGGTCAGAAGTTTACATACACTAAGTTGACTGTGCCTTTAAACAGCTTGGAAAATTCCAATAAATTATGTCAGGGCTTTAGAAGTTTCTGATAGGCTAATTGACATCATTTGAGTCAATTGGAGGTGTACCTGTGCATGTACCTTCAAACTCATTGCCTCTTTGCTTGACATCATGAGAAAATCAAAAGAAATAAGCCAAGACCTCATAAAAAAATTTGTAGACCTCCACAAGTCTGGTTCATTCTTGGGAGCAATTTCCAAACGCCATGTTCATCTGTTCAAACAATAGTACGCAAGTATAAACACCATGGAACCACCTAGCCGTCATACCGCTCAGGAAGGAGACGCATTCTGTCTCCTAGAGATGAACGTACTTTGGTGAGAAAAGTGCAAATCAATCCCAGAACAACAGCAAAGGACATTGTGAAGATGCTGGAGGAGACCGGTACAAAAGTATCTATATCCACAGTAAAAGGAGTCCTATATAGACATAACCTGAAAGGCCGCTCAACAAGGAAAAAGCCACTGCTCCAAAACCGCCATAAAAAAGCCAGACTATGGTTTGCAACTGCACATGGGGACAAAGATCGTACATTTTGGAGAAATTTTCTCTGGTCTGATGAAACAAAAATAGAACTGTTTGGCCATAATGACCATCGTTTCGTTTGGAGGAAAAAGGGGGAGGCTTGCAAGCCGAAGAACACCATCCCAACCGTGAAGCACGGGGGTGGCAGCATCATGTTGTGGGGGTGCTTTGCTGCAGGAGGGACTGGTGCACTACACAAAATTGAGGAAAGAAAAGGAAAGAAAATCATGTGGATATATTGAAGCAACATCTCAAGACATCAGTCAGGAAGTTAAAGCTTGGATGCGAATGGGACAATGACCCCAAGCATACTTCCAAAGTTGTGGCAAAATGGCCTAAGGATAACAAAGTCAAGGTATTGGAGTGGCCATCACAAAGCCCTGACCTCAATCCCATCGAAAATATGTGGGCAGAACTGAAAAAGCGTGTGCGAGCAAGGAGGCCTACAAACCCGACTCAGTTACACCTGCTCTGTCAGGAGGAATGGGCCAAAATTCACCCAACTTATTGTGGGAAGCTTATGGAAGGCTACCTGAAACATTTGACCCAAGTTAAACAATTTAAAGCCAATGCTACCAAATACTAATTGAGTGTATGTAAACTTCTGACCCACTGGGAATGTGATGACAGAAATAAAAGCTGAAATAAATCACTCTCTCTACTATTATTCTGACATTTTACATTCTAAAAATAAAGTGATGATCCTAACTGACCTAAGACAGGGAATTTTCACTTTTTACTAGAATTAAAAGTCAGGAATTGTGAAAAACTGAGTTTAAATGTATTTGGCTAAGGTGTATGTAAACTTCTGACTTCAACTGTAGCTACACACACACCTATATCCCCATTATTTTGTATAGTCTACTACTTGTTATTCCTCTGATGAAGATGTAGGGTTGCACTATCATCACGTAGTCCTCCCTCCATCTCTGTATCTGTGTTGATGTTGTGTAACAGGTCTGGGCCTGTCCCCAGAGAGGGTTGACAGACTCTTGGGGCTTTAAGGAGAGGATGTTTATTTTAGAGTCCTACTGCCTGCCCTGGCGCCCACATGCCTCGGGTGCCACACATGGCTGACTTATTTACTGTACCAAAGCCCAGTCCTCTGTCTCTATACGACCCTCTGTCACTGACTGCTATGCTACTCACCCCGCCTGCCTACACCCACATCTGGAGTGCACAGCCACAAGTGTCTCAACCCTCTGAATTTATAAATGGCCCAGAGCACCCTCTGACACTATGAAGGCAATTTACGAACACACCCTTTATTGCATGAGAGAAAATGTTTATTGTTTTGAGTCATTTTGGAGTGAAATGATGTGTGACTCAAAGATATGTCATGTAGCATTACGGTGATGGAGTTAGGATCATTGGAGAGTGACATTTACTGTAACTTAATGTTATTTTGAGCAACAACTATGGTGTTAGCTCAAATTGACTTTGCTTTGAGGGATAGATTGTTTTGGAAGTGTTTGTCAAGGACCTCACCTTATCCCAGTTTTTACCTCAGAGCGATATGCTGTCAATGCTGCCCATTCAAAATGTCAGCTTACCCTTTGCCACCCAACAATGAGGTAGGCCTAATGCAACTATACCCCTTTATAGTCAATGTAAACATAATCGTCTACACTATTCTGATTGTAAATAACATTGAAAAGACTGCTAAGAATATCCATATGACACTATGGTCTAACCTCAGTCCCTGGGTCTAACCTCAGTCCCAGGGTCTAACCTCAGTCCCAGGGTCTAACCTCAGTCCCAGGGTCTAACCTCAGTCCCAGGCCTTATTGGAAAGCCAACACCTGGTTGCTGGTGAAGGGGCTGGTCTGGACCATTGTCTTGTCTATGGATCTAGTATCCATACAGTATCCATATCCACCCATCTATAATCTGTTGTGTGTCAGCGGTGGGGGTCTATGGGGGTCTAATGAGCCAGGTAAGGTCACTGTCTCTGAGTCGAGGGTCATGACTGGAAAGTGACATTTTGTCAATTATTCAGCGGCTGTTTTGAGAACCCCTCCCCCACCGTTTCTTCATCATCAAATATGCATGTTGGACAAAGTCTTACCTCCGTCCTCTGTGTGCCATTTGGTTTCTCCATATGATTGAAAGTCATCCCTGATGTATTTTAATAGAAAGTTGCACCTCTATAAAGCCTGAAGACACATGAACATAATGAGATGACATCCATGAGTGAGCAGACATCAGTAACACTACTTTGCATATCGCCTGAGGACAAAAACACACTTACGTGTTTTTGTTATTTACCTCCACTTCCATCTTCCCCTGACCTGCCATGCCACCATACTGTCCACATTGGGCCCCCAGACCACCCCTGGCTTGCTGTCCTCCAGTGGTGGAAGGGTGTCCTTGCCTGCTGTGGGGGGCCCAGGGCCCAGGCTGGTTGTGCAGAAGTGATCTATCATGTGGCTACGAGGTGTCATTCTGGGGAATAGAGCCCACCTGGAGAATCAATCTTCAGGCTGGCCTGCTATGCCAGGTGCCCCAGGGCTTCGCCATGCTGGCTGGGTATTACCACAAACAGAAGGGGTAACCCAGACACGTCACTGTCGCTATAAAGCTGAAGCATCCATTTGGAATGTTTTCTCACCACCAAATATGCTAGTGAGAGGAAGTCCAGTCGCGGGTAGTGGGAGAGGATGGTCCTAAGTGTAACTGGGCCGACATTCTGCTAATTTTCTCATCAATTAAACATTTGATCTCAATACAAAAAACTAGAATCTATTACGAACACAGTGCACAAAGTTTCATAGACTTGAAGCTTTGCTAACTTTAAAAAAAATTGCGATGTGTCGGAGTGCAAGGTCGACTTGAGTTTGTGCACATGCGCACTTCCCAGAGGAGGCGTTCCCTAACGGAAATATGCAAATACATATCACAATGCATCAATATGATCTCTCTAGCTCGTGCTTGGCTTTGTTCTGCCCACTATGCTTAATTTGCTCCCACTGTAAACAACACAGGTGAACTATCTTGGGTTAGTTATAAATATCTTTGGTATTACTGCTACTGACGGTTCCTCATAGATGAGTGCTGTTTCAGACTGAGGAGGACATGCTTATGTAAAGTGTGAGTGTTCATGGTGGTGGAGCTGAAATCGATGCAAGTCCATCACTTGCAGTGGAAACACTGGAGAGATTAGATGATGATGTGCTGCCTGCTGAAGAGCGCAACACACACCCACACCTCTCCCTAGCTACCGCTAAGCAGCCTACACATTATCATCATCATCACTCCGGCAACTTCCTGGATTATACACACCAAGTCAATTCAACCCAGTGGCACAGTTGCTGATGTACGAGAGAGATATTCAGAGAAATAACTTTGTTTCAGGGATTGAACTACATTGATCCCATTAAACCCTGTTATGTTAGGTGTGAGATATTGAGTGGGCCGAATTTTTTTTCTGAAATAATTTCCTGTTATTTTTTCGGAACACCTACTGTAGTCAAGGATGAGAGTCCATAGTAACATAAACAACTACCTCAGTTCTCCTGTGGAGAGGTTTGATGCTGCATGCATTACATTACATTATATTACAGTGGACTCACTGACCCATGGTGAGTAATGTGCTTGATTTGGCAGAGCTTCCGCAGTGCCCCCTCTCTCTCGGATCCTCTCTTAATATCTGTCATGTTTCAAAATGTGGAGGCTTCACACTCCATAACTATGAATTGGTATCAGAAAGAAAGGACGGACAGACATTTTTTGGATAACAGCTCATCTAATCAGCACATTTGCTTAATTTGCCGTCCATTTTGTCCACTAATAGCCATTACGCAAACACAGGTGAACAAGGAGAAGCAAAGAACCGAGGCTGAGGTGGGAACGGTGTTGGGGGCAACATCACAGTCACAGTGGGCCCTGCCCCTGCGCTACACAACCCACTCTATATTCTAAATCTGTCTCTGTTGCTAACCTGTGCTCGGTACTTTGGAGCTGAGAAGTCACACTTTGCTGGAGTCTCTCTGGGTGTTTCCAGTGGCTGCTGGGTAATTGGGCTCCGGTCAGAGAAGTGATGAGTTCAGGGTCACTGTGTCCACCCACTCCACTGTCTGTCTGTCTGTGTTTATCTGGCTGGCAGTGTATAGTATGGTCCCTGTAGGAGAAATGGGAGAACTATCGGTCTTGGCCGTGTGCCCCCTATGAGTGCAATGATTTCATATATTATTCATTCGTTTTTACATCTGCCCACGTTTGGAGGATTGACATATGATATTAGACTCCCATTGTTCATACCAGTGCAGCTTAAATGTGATGAATTTGAAAACTTCAAAGGTTCTGGTCACAGAGCAAAACGTATGTTCTTGGACCATGTAAATACAAACAGAAAGATATGCTAACAAGACAAGTACACCATAATCTTATTTTGCTGTAAAGGACCTCATTCATTTATTAATTCACAAGTACACATAGTGTATGGGCTTCCCAAGACGAGGCAGTAACATTTAAATGGCAATTGGTATGTGTTGCGTGGACAGTTGGAGAAGTTCTAGTCAGTCCATTAATCACGTCCCAAGACAGCACTAGCAACTCCCCCTCACTCTAACAATTGACACCTGCTCTGTAAGACACACTTGCTGGAACCAGCCCTGACGGACACACCAGCTGACTCTCCCAGCTCAGTCCTCCTGTGTTGGAGATAATTGTCCTATAAGAACCCACACTCACCACCTGCTACAGAAAAACAGTGCAGGGTCGGTCCATGTGCTGGTCGGTGGGGGCTTGTTAGTGCCACCAGATATGGAGTCAAAAGAGGTATGATCATGTGACCTGTGAGTTTATTTAATCTTGACTTTTGGGAGGGGTGCTCTGTGGAGGGGCTCTATAGGTGGGAGTATTCTTACTCAGCTGAAATGACAATAACATATTTGAGAAGTGGATTATTTTGAACCAGGGTTGAGTCCGAGCGCTTTGTTGGGATGACTTGGTTTGGGCAGCGATGTGCCTCTAAGTCCTGTTGCCGAGGGAAAAAAATCAAAGGACCTCCGAGCCTGCCAAAAATGATTTAGCCTGGCAAGATAGCATTTGCAAACTGCTGCCCTAAATATGTCCTACTATACTCATTGTTTTGTTCACATGCTTTTGAGGATTACTGTAATCTGAAACTATTTCCTGTGTCTCTGCAAAGCTATAGTCTACTGTACAAACACATTTATCCCTTTAAACCGATCAGAATAAATGATCCGTTTTAGGCTGACAGGTTGACTAATGGGTATACTTATTCTCTACGTCTTGAGATAATTTGAAATTAGAGCGTGTAAATCTTAGGAACATGAAAAGAATGATTAAGAAATCGGAAACAGCAGCTTGTGGGAGTTGAAAATCATCAGACATGTTTTGTTTCCCCTCGAGTGTCACTGGTCCTCTCTGATCTTCTCCCTGTGGTGGGTGTGATGGTGTGTGCATATGATACTGTGTCAAAGGTGAGGAGACTAACTCAGTGTTAGAGTTCACTGAATTCTCACTAATAACCCCCCCCCCCCCCAAAGGATATTACATTACACTGGAACTGTAGAAACATTTCAGTCTATAATTGATTCATACATTTATAGCACTGTGTGTTGAGTGCATATTTCATGGGTGTTGCTGTGTTTGAACACACTCAGGCATACATCTGCTACTCGGTTCATGATTTCACTGTGTTCATTTATGGCCTGTAGTAAGTAGAGTATCTGTGTGCTCAGGTGACACACAGCACATTGCTCTGGGACTTCCTCATGCATGAACTAATGGGATTGACAGGTCTCATGGGTTTTTAATACATCCCCCCCCCCCCTTAAGCCCAACATTCAATTAATATTATGTTATGGAACACGTTATCAAATCAAATATTATTTGTCACATGCGCCAAATACAACAGGTGTAGGTAGACCTTACAGTGAAATGCTTACTTACAAGCCCTTAACCAACAATGCAGTTGTAAGAAAGTACCTACAAAAAAGTAAGAGATAAGAATAACAAATGATTAAAGAGCAGCAGTAAATAACAATAGTTATTCCTGGGATGTTTCATGTCACAGGTATTGTCCTGGTAAATTGGAGAAAAGGATGTATTTAGGAAAGGATTAACGCTCTGATGCATATGGTCTGTTAGAGACAACGTGGAGATGTAATGGAAGTATTATAGTGCTGTGCGCTGGGTCATAGCCTTGTATGATGTATGATCTTGCCTGCGAGCTACACTAAGGAGTCATTTTCACTCCCGGATTGAACACTAGATCTTCTGCCCAGCGGTGTGGTTGATGTTGGAGCATGACAAACAGGGTACAATAGGTCGGTGAGACAGACTCATGTTTAGATCACGCCAGTTTCTCACCTACTCATAATGAGTAAATTAACTTCTCATTATCTTCTGGGGTCGTGCCTCGAAACAGAATAATAATTTACTGGAAACTTAGGCCAGGTTTCCCATGGTGTGTAATCCTCTGAGACTCGGGCTCAGAGCACTAGCTAATTAAAGAGGTAATTAAAGTCTGTAATAGTAATTTTACTCATTTACAGTGTCTGATCACAGCTGTTGGAGGGAATAGAGATGCACTCATTTGTATCTGTCTCTCTCTCCCCTCTCTCCTTCTCTCTCCCTATCGACAGGTGTCTGGTGCACTGATCCAGCCACAGTGGTGCGGAGGTAGAGCGGGGGCATGGCGGCCGGTCCAGGCATGGGGTGGCCTGGCCTGCTCCTGCTGCTGATGACTACTGTGGCCTCCACTCAGAGCCAAGGCTGTCCCCAGCGCTGTGAGTGCATGGCCAAGCTCAAGTCTGTGGCCTGCCAAGGCAAGCGCCTGTCTGCCCTCCCCGACAGCATCTCTTCGGACACACGCCTGCTGGACATGAGTGGGAACATGCTTCGCTGGGTGGAGCATGGCGACCTCCTCTCCTACCCTCGGCTGGAGGAGCTAGACCTGAGTGAGAACATCATCAGTGTCCTGGAGCCCAACGCCTTCTCTAGCTTGCAGAACCTGAGGGTGCTGTCGCTGAGGGGGAACCAGCTCAAACTGGTCCCCATGGGCGCCTTCTCACGCCTCACCAACCTCACCACACTAGACCTGAGTGGGAACAAGATCGTCATCCTGTTGGACTTCACTTTCCAGGATCTAAAGAGCCTGAGGAACCTGGAGGTTGGCGACAACGACCTGGTCTACATCTCCAACAAGGCATTCCTGGGCCTGGTGGGTCTGAGGCAGCTCACCATTGAGAGGTGCAACCTGACCTCCATCTCCAGCCAGTCTCTCTCCTACCTCCGCAGCCTGGTCACTCTGCGCCTGCGCTACCTCAGCATCTCCTCCCTGGATGACCAGAACTTCCGTAAGCTGGGCGGGCTGCGGGGTCTGGAGATTGACCATTGGCCCTTCCTGGAACACATCTCCCCCCACAGCCTCCAGGGCCTCAACCTGTCTTGGCTGTCCATAACCAACACTAACATCACCTCTGTGCCCACAGCCGCCCTACGCAGCCTGGCCCACCTCACCAGCCTCAATCTCTCCTACAATCCCATCTCAGTGCTGGAGTCCTGGGCCCTTAGGGACCTGGTCCGGCTGAAGGAGCTACACCTGGTCAACACCAACCTGATGACGGTGCAGCCGTACGCCCTTGGTGGCCTTCGGCAGATCAGCCTGCTTAACCTGTCCACTAACGCCCTGGTAACCCTGGAGGAGGGCGCCTTCCAGTCTGTCAACACCCTGGAGACGCTGCGTGTAGATGGGAACCCTCTGTCCTGTGACTGCCGCCTGCTTTGGATTCTCCAGCGCAGGAAGACCCTCAACTTTGATGGGAAGTCCCCAGTGTGTGCGGGACCCATGGAGGTGCAGGGCAGGGCCCTCAGCGCCTTCTCAGACTCTGCCCTCTTTGACCACTTTACCTGCCAGAAGCCCAAGATACGCAACAGGAAGCTGCAGCCTGTGACTGCCAGGGAGGGACAGGTAGTGTCCTTTGTGTGCCGGGCGGAGGGAGAGCCCACACCTATCATCTTCTGGGTATCTCCCCAGCGCCGTCGGATCACTACCAAGAGCACTGGACGTGTCATCGTCCTACCTGAGGGAACGCTGGAGATCCGCTACGCCCAGGTGACCGACAGCGGCACCTACATCTGCATCGCCAGCAATGCCGGGGGTAACGCCACCTACTTTGCCACGCTGACCGTGAGCGCGCTGCCTCTGGACGCAGCGCTCATGGCCAACCGCACATACTACACAGGTGACCTCAACGAGACCAATCTGAACGACACCAAGGTCTTCCTCAAGTTCACCTTGGACCTCAAGACGATCCTGATATCCACAGCCATGGGGTGTTGCTTGTTCCTTGGGGTGGTGGTCTTCTGTTTCCTGATGCTGTTCGCATGGAGCCGGGGCCGGGGGCAGCACAAGAATAACTTCTCAGTAGAGTACTCCTTCAGAAAGGTAGATGGCCCTGCTGCCAGTGGCGGACAGGGAGGGGCCCGTAAGTTCAACATGAAGATGATTTGAGACAGAAAATGGGCCGCTCTGTTAACTTGTAGACTTAAACGGGGACAGAATAACTTTGGACTTTTTGACACTGATCCCTGTCAGTTCAGAAATCAACTCACTAGGTTCATCCAAGACAGATTACTAAGACTTATTTTTTTTAATCTGTAAATGGCTGTATCAACAACAAAAAAGTAAATTGATTTGGTACAGTCCGATTTTTCTCAATTGCTATTTGTGTATTGGTCTGTCTTCTGCAGAAGAGTCTGGATGATAGTTAAAGATGTCCCAAAATCCTATTGACATGACCCCTGCACAGCTCCACTTGGTCTCTCTGCAGTGCACCCTCCATCCTCACTCATGAATACATAATCACAGGGTGCTCTCTGAATGCCAATACTCGTTTAAACAGATGATATTATTTGTTTTCCCATAGGAGGACTGGTAATTTATATAGTTTGAATCTATTCTCCCACTATAGCGGATTTGAGATCCAGCTACCACAATACCACACATACAGTAGATAGCTGACATTGATTCTCAACAGTAGTCTATATTGTATACTACACTGCCAAGCTATAACCATGGGCGCCGTACAGAAGGACTTCTAATGCAAACTACATTACAGGATACTTCCAACCTCGTCTGTCATTCAAAAGCATGAAATGCTGCTACACATCGTTACATTTTTTTTAATGGATTTGTTATGTAAAGTACCACGAATGAAACCTTGTGTACCATATAGAAACCTTGTGTACAGGTGAGTGATCACTCACAAAACCATACACAATTTCCTATGGGTTCAGGTATCCTCGTTCTGGTGTATTCAGTAAATAGCATACACCTGCCCTCAGACTGCACCCCCTCTGACATGTGAAAAGGTGTACAAAATGTTTTGTATATACTGTATGGTTTTTGTTGGGTGTACAGATTTGTTGTCTCAATTTCTGAATATCTTGCTATATAATCTTTCTTAATTCGTCGTTGTCTCATGGCTTCATCCACAGACTGTTCATACTGTATCGATTGGTTAGACATATACATCAGATGTCATACATTTGAATCTTTCAAAGCTATTGTGGTTGTTCATACTGTGGATGATTTTATGTGGATTATTCTAAGTCTAATTATTCTAACTGGTAATAGCCAGTAATTTCATTCATAGCAAACACATATTGCCTGGCGAAGAGATTCGCCCTTTCTGTGCTCTCCAAACAACTTATGAAGGACAAGCGTGCAGTGTATCAGATCAGTTTGCTATTTTGTGGAAGCAGTGGGAAGCCTGGTGACCAGCAGGGACAGTGCTTCTCATCAGGACCCAAGTCTCAGATATGCAGGAAAATGCTAATGTAAGAGAGACCTTGGATGCTAGAAGAGAGGTCACAATGGAACAGAGCCAGGATGTGCTAGAGGGCCTTCATTGCCCAAATCACAAGGCTGACATCATTTGCTTTCTGCAGATAAATTAGAATAGGATCAGAAACTAAGAGAAGATTACTCTGTTCTTAAAATATTTGTAAAATGTGAATTTGATTATAACAGCAGTACATTGTATTTTTTGGAAGAGCAGTTATTGCTAAGGATTTGTAAACTTGCTAATGGCAAAAATGATCTAATCATCATCCCTCTGCACTTTGTGCAGGTGCCTGGCACATAATTATTATTCTTGAGCCGCAGCACAGGAGAAATTGCATTTAAATTCCCAAAATACACTGAGTGAACAAAACAGGAACACCTGCCTAATATTGAGTTGCTCCTTCATCTACACTGATTGAAGTGGGTTTAACAACTGACATCAATAAGGGATCATAGCTTTCACCTGGATTCACCTGGTCAGTTTATGTACATGGTGTATATCCTAATATCTTATTTGGATTTAGGGTGCTAACCATGGTTTGGAACAATTACAATTTAATTTAAAATTCCAATTAAAATATTGAATTCACTCATAAAGTGGAGGATTTAGAGTGAATTCAACTTGAATTTCAAAATGTTCAAATTATGGAATTGAAATTTAATTGAAATTGGACTGTTTGGACAATTTGAAATCGAATTGACTTAGAATTGTAAAAATATTAATTATTTGAAATTTTATTTAATTGAAATTACATTTCCCAGTTAATGAAATTGATGCACTTTGTATAGAAATGTCATGTTGTATTTCTATATTCCCAGTATAGCTAGGCTGTATGAACAGTGACATGATCAGCGATTTGGGGATCCCGAGTGGCACAGCGGTCTAAGGCACTGCATCACAGTGCTTGAGGCATCACTACAGACACCATTCGATTCCAGGCTGTATCACAACCAGCCATGTTTGGGAGTCCCATAGGGCGGTGCACAATTGGCCCAGCGTAGTCCAGGTTTGGCCGGTGTAGGCCGTCATTGTAAATAGGAATTTGTTCTTAACTGACTTACCTAGTTAAATGAAGGTACATTTAAAAAATATATTATTCTAGTTTCTATCTACATCTGCCTCTCTTTCAAGCTTTGGTTTGGCTGTCATTGGCGCCACAGATTGTTCCCTCACTCAATGCACCCCTGCCAACAGTCCCAAATAGCTTACCTTTGCTGCCCTCTGCTGGAAAGCATAGGAATCTACAGCATTGTCACAGAAGTTCCAGACATTTTGTATCAAATCAAATGTATTTAAATCAAATCAAATGTATTTACATAGCCCTTCTTACATCAGCTGATATATCAAAGTGCTGTACAGAAACCCAGCCTAAAACCCCGAACAGCAAGCAATGCAGGTGTAGAAGCACACTGTTTTATATATTATATATATATATATATTATATATATATATATACAGTACCAATAACTGTGTGTTATATCATAGCTTTGATGTCTTCACTATTATTCTATAATGTAGAAAATAGTAAAAATAAAAA
This sequence comes from Oncorhynchus clarkii lewisi, assembly GCF_045791955.1. Taxonomy (NCBI): domain Eukaryota; kingdom Metazoa; phylum Chordata; class Actinopteri; order Salmoniformes; family Salmonidae; genus Oncorhynchus; species Oncorhynchus clarkii. The sequence continues at coordinate 62,697,630 of NC_092151.1, read as the reverse complement.
TAAACCTGGAATGAGTAGGTGTGTTCAAATTAATTTTTGACTGGTACTATCTATCTATATATATATATATATATATATATATATATATATATATATATATATATATATAAACTCAGCAAAAAAAGATACGTCCTCTCACTGTCAACTGCGTTTATTTTCAGAAAACTTAACATGTGTAAATATTTGTATGAACATAAGATTCAACAACTGAGACAAACTGAGCAAGTTCCACATACATGTGTCTAACAGAAATGGAATAATGTGTCCCTGAACAAAGGAGGGTCAAAATCAAATGTAACAATCAGTATCTGGTGTGGCCACCAGCTGCATTAAGTACTGCAGTGCATCTCTTCCTCATGGACTGCACCAGATTTGCCAGTTCTTGTTGTGAGATACCCCACTCTTCCACCAAGGCACCTGCAAGTTCCTGGACATTTCTGGGGGGAGTAGCCCTAGCCCTCACCCTCCGATCCAACAGGTCCCAGACGTGCTCAATGGGATTGAGATCCGGGCTCTTCGCTGACAATAGCAGAACACTGACATTTCTGTCTTGCAGGAAATCATGCACAGAACGAGCAGTATGGCTGGTGGCATTGTAATGCTGGAGGGTCATGTCAGGAAGAGCCTGCAGGAAGGGTACTACATGAGGGAGGAGAATGTCTTCCCTGTAACGCACAGCGTTGAGATTGCCTGCAATGACAACAAGCTCAGTCCGATGATGCTGTGACACACAGCCCCAGACCACACAACCCTCCACCTCCAAATCGATCCCACTCCAGAGTACAGGTCTCGGTGTAACACTCATTCCTTCGACAGTAAACGTGAATTCAACCTTCACTTCTGGTGAGACAAAACTGTGACTCGTCAGTGAAGAGTACTTTTTGCCAGTCCTGTCTGGTCCAGCGACGGTGGGTTTGTGCCCATTGGCGACGTTCTTGCCAGTGATGTCTGGTGAGGACTTGCCTTACTGTAGGCCTACAAGCCCTCAGTCCAGCCTCTCTCAGCCTATTGCGGACAGTCTGAACACTGATGGAGGGATTGTGCGTTCTTGGTGTAACTCGGGCAGTTGTTGTTGCCATCCTGTACCTGTCCCGCAAGTGTGATGTTCGGATGTACCGATCCTGTGCAGGTGTTGTTACATGTGGTCTTCCACTGCAAGGACAATCAGCTCTCTGTCCTGTCACCCTGTAGCGCTGTCTTACTCGGAACCCAAACCAAACAAAACGAGGCAACGGTATGCTTTAGAAACATGCGGTCGGTTGGGCTGCTTGGAGTGTTTATCCGACTGGATAAAAAATACATATATAATATGTCCCCCCCACTTCTAAAACCAAAGTTGCACCCCTGGATTACCAACATATTCAAATAATGACATTTTCATCAAAAACTTTATTTTTATTAATTTATTCACACTATTTCATCCCGATACAAATCTAAGGTTGCTACCCAAGCCGCTGGTCGTTTGTTCGTATCCGTTCGGTTGCCAGAGTCGTGACCCAGTTATTAAAATTATTTTTGTTCTGTATCTACACTATCATTCAAAAGTTTGGGGTCACTTAGAAATGTCCTTGTTGTTAAAAGAAAAGCAAAATAATGTGTCTTAAAATAACATCAAATGGATCAGAAATACAGTGTAGACATTGTTAATGTTGTAAATGACTATTGTAGCTGGAAACGGCTGATTTATGGAATATCTACATAGGCGTACAGAGGCCCATTATCAGCAACCATCAGTCCTGTGTTCCAATGGCACGTTGTGTTAGCTAATCCAAGTTTATCATTATAAAAGGCTAATTGATCATTAGAAAACCCTTTTGTAATTATGTTAGCACAGCTGAAAACTGATGTGCTGATTAAAGAAGCAATACAATTGGCCTTCTTTAGACTAGTTGAGTATCTGGAGCATCAGCATTTGTGGGTTCGATTACAGGCTCAAAATGGCTAGAAACAAATAAGTTTCTTCTGAAACTTGTCAGTCTCTTCTTGTTCTGACAAATGAAGGCTATTCCATGCGAGAAATTGTCAAGAAACTGAAGATCTCGTAAAACGCTGTGTACTACTCCCTTCACAAAACAGCGCAAACTGGCCCTAACCAGAATAGAAAGAGGAGTGTGCGGCCCCGGTGCACAGCTGAGCAAGAGGAGAACTACATTAGAGTGTCTAGTTTGAGAAACAAACGCCTCACAAGTCCTCAACTGGCAGCTTCGTTAAACAGCACACGCAAAACACCAGTCTCAACGTCAGCAGTGAAGAGGCGACTCCGGAATGCTGGCCTTCTAGGCAGAGTTCCTCTGTCCAGTGTCTGTGTTATTTTGCCCATCTTAATCTTTTCTTTTTATTGGCCTGTCTGAGATATGGCTTTTTCTTTGCAACTCCAGCATCCTGGAGTCGCCTATTCACTGTTGACATTGAGACTGATGTTTTGCGGGTACTATTTAATGAAGCTGCCAGTTGAGGACTTGTGAGGCATCTGTTTCTTAAGGGTACATCAGGTGAAAATGTTTACATTTTAGTAAATGGGGGGGGGGGGGGGGGGTCAAGTGCAAGTGCTGGTTAAATGTTTTGTATTGTTATTATTTTTTATATATTTTTGGGAGGGAGAGGGGTCGAGGTGAGGAGGATTTGTAAGATACTGTTTGAAGAGGTAGGGTTTCAGGGGAACTCTGCTGTCCTAGCTTCAGGGGAAGCTGGTTCCACCATTGGGGTGCCAGGACAGAGAAGAGCTTGAACTGTGCTGAGCGGGAGCTTCCCTCTCATCAGGGTGCCAGGGCCAAGAGACCTGAGGTGGCAGAACAGAGTGTTCGGGTTAGGGTGTAGCGTTTTAGTATAGCCTGAAGGTAGGGAGGGGCAGTTCCTCTTGCTGTTCCGTAGGTAAGCACCATGGTCTTGAAGTGGATGCAAGCTTCAACTGGAAGCCAGTGGAGTGTGCGGAGGAGCAGGTGACATGAGAGAACTTGGGAAGGTTGAAAACCAGGTGGGCTGCTGAGTTCTAGATAAGTTGCAGGGGTTTGATGGCACAAGAGGGGAGCCTGGCCAACAGCGAGTTGCAGTAGTCCAGACCGGAGAGGACAAGTGCCTGGATTAGGACCTGCACTGCTTCCTGTGTGAGGGAGGGTCATACCTTACGGATGTTGTAGAGCATGGACCTGCAGGAGCAGGTCACTGCTTTGTTGTTTGCAGCAAACGACAGAGTGTAGTCCAGGGTCACAACAAGGTTCTTTGCACTCTAGGAGGGCGACACTATAGAGAGGTTTTTGAGCAGTCAGGCCTTTGTAAATAAGAATTTGTTCTTAACTAACTTGCCTAGTTAAATAAAGGTAAAATAAAAATATATCAATAAATGACTATTCAACAAAACAGTACAAAATTATCAAGTTTCTTTCCAGCAAATGTTTAGTTATATGATTGTATAACTAGAAAAGGACTTTTGAAGTTGGGGGTGCAGTACGTTTGGCAATGAAGACAACTAGCATAGTTCAGCTAGCCAGCTTGTTTAGCCAAGGAAAACAGAGGAAAACGAGTTTGGGCCTAGTGCGCATGTCAGGCTAATTCAGGAGACAGATTGTAGTTTAAAGCTTTAAATGATGTATGAGTGAACCTTGAGTACAGAAAATGAATGGTGAGTTCGCTTCTGGACACAGGAGACTCCTCCTCCTCATCACTCTATTAAGTCTTCACATAGGAATGAATAGTGTCACGTGATCGATGGCTTTTTCCATTCATATATACAGTCATTGATAGAGTGCCACAGTGTTGTTATCATAATACCCATAAAACCTAGGTCCTTTTTACTGTGACATCTTTTTCATAGGGGTCATCAAAGTTCATTGCAATATAGCTATATTTAAATTCTAAAGATAAAGAATGTGAGAATAGGTGAAGTTAGATGAAGTTAACACTTTTTTTATTCATAGTCTCTAATGAAATACAAAGAAAAACATATCAAGCTCACTTATGCTGCAATTGTATTTGCTTGCAACTGAGTTGCTTCTTGATTGCTTCGTGAAACACCCCCTGCAACTAATAAGCAACTCACCTGCAACTTGGTTGCATCCAGTTTGAACTTTTCAACTTTGTGCAACCAGTTGCAAGCAACAACCAATCAAAACAAATGCTTTTTTCACATGATCCCCTCAATGGTTCGAACCTCCGGCCCAGTTGTCATTGTCAACAACACAGCTGTCAGTGCTGTGAGAACCATTATCAAGATGGACCAAAGAGACATTATCCAAACGGGAGCTGTATAAATATATACTGGCATCAGGGCTAGTAAAGGTTAATGTACATGGTTTGGACGTAAAACATATATAAAAGTAAAACATATAAAAAACATAAGTAAAACATATAAGTGAACCCAGAACTCTCTCTGACCAGTTTCAACTGAAATTGTTCAACACGAGCTGACTAGCTAGCAAGTTTGTTGCTAGCTTGGTTAGCTCGTTGCTAGCTAGCTAGCTTGATAAAACAGTGCTGTCTATTTCATTTTGTCTAGCTAACTATATTGCACAGCCAGCATTTTGTGTAAATCGATCCTGATAAACAAATATTTTATGAAATCCAGGGGTGCAACTT